>NW_018023020.1:0-2265 GCF_002006095.1 Pseudomyrmex gracilis | reverse complement strand
ATATATATATATATATATATATATATATGTAAATTTACTGCGTTTAGTATTGCAAATCGAAATCATCGAAGTGCTTTGTGAATTGGAGAATTCACATTTGTCCAATGCAATTGATCTATTAACTTTATTTGTAATATATAGTTTTACATTTCCAATATCTACGATTTGCACTGCTGTAGTTATTATAAAAGTCTGATTTATGCAAACCGTAACAGTTATCTCGCACATATTAAGATTTCATTGTAATAAAAATATTATATATATGTTCATTCATTAAAAATAAAAAATAATCCTAATGTCGATTCAAGCATAAGTTACGATCTGCATAACCAAGGCTTCATTTCGAACTCTTACAGCCAATTTTTTCACTTCTAGATAAGTTTTCGATAACTTTATCTAGAAGATATCTCCCAAAATTGGTTCTCCTTACAGCCAATTTTTTCACTTCTAGATAAGTTTTCGATAACTTTATCTAGAAGATATCTTCCAAAATTGGTTCTCCTTATTGGTTCTCAGAGGAATTTATCCAGAGGATAGCTATCGAGAGGTATGAAGAAATCAGCCGTTAAAAAGCAACATATATTGCAACATGTGCCTAGTATTTATCTATTATTGCATGTAAACACATGTTTAAAACACACGTTTAAAACACGTTTAAAACATGTTTAATACACGCGTTGCCTTTCAATACATGAGTTTTCCCTAACCTTAGGTTTGTTTTTTTCCTGAACTGGCTGCACTAATTTACAGTCTATCTTTTTCTTTCAGCCAATTTTTTCATTTCTAGATAAATTTTCGATAACTTTATCTAGAAGATATCTCCCTTGAAAATTGGTCCTCCTTATTGGTTCTCAGAGGAATTTATCCAGATAGCTATATATCGAGAGGTATGAAGAAATCGGCCGTAATATGTATAAAAAAAAGATAGACTGTGAACTAGTGCAGTCAATTCAGGGAAAAAACAAACCTCTTATAATACAAAACTTTATTTACAAGACTGTTTCAGATGGTGAAAAGTGACCGTTTCAGAAAGGAAGAGATTGTGGTCCGCAAAGATCGAACTACGGTCAAGAGCACGTTAAAATAAAAGCATAAATAAAAAATCTTTTTAATCATACAACTAACTCATAAAATCCAAGATACAATATTTATAACGATTGTAACTTGTAACGGTTGAAACCTTTTATTCTAGCATGTTAAACAGTTTACTTTTTAAAGTTTTACAAATAAAGAGAATTCAGAAGTAGCTTTGCTGAAACCCTTAGAAGGAACGATGAGATTTAAGAGTATAAATTTGCTAAATCTAAATTTCTGGAAAACTTATGTTATTATCATTATGTTTTATACCTCATGTTATTATCTTCAAGTCCATCGCAAAGAGATGAAGCCAAAAATAGATCGCCTTTTCCTTTTGGCGTTGACAACATTTCTCAGTTTTTATTCTATTACTGTGCTATATTTAGGCTTCGGTTTTTACTGGTCAGTCAGTGGTCTAGTTTCCACCGAAACCCTCAATTCGGTTTCACTCCGATACAGATAAAATTTAATGTTCCGTTTCCATTGGAAATAGAGTACTTAGGGCGATGTCCCATTGAGCGGAAATCTATAGCGGAACGGAATGTGCGGAACCAACTCGACCAATCGTAACCACAGAAAAAGCGAAGGAAAGAAAACGGAATGGCTATGATTGGTCGAGCCGGTTCCGCACATTCCGTTCCGCTATAGATTTCCGCTCAATGGGACATCGCCCTTATAAATCGAAACAGAAGCGAAATCAGCGCAATTTGACGCGTTTCCATCGACTTAAATTTGATTCTACGCCGCATTAGGTGTGAATTAATGCTTCGGTAAAAACTAGACCAGTGTTGCAAACCAGAGAGAAGCCTGAGAGCGGCCATGCTATTGTAGTTTCTTACGACGGTTTCAACCGCTGGTTTTAGCCGTATTTCCACAAAAGTGGAACTCAAAGGCCGTTCTCTATGAAACTCAAGTCGCAGGTCTCGTGGAACTGATCAATCACGTTGGTCGATTGGCTGATTTGACTCAGTGGCTGCGTTCAGCAGAACAAGCTGCTTTGCAACTGTTGTAAGATTTTCTGCTGAACGCCACTTAGCGGTTTACGCTTTTGCAACATGTTTGCTAAGCGGTCGCCATGTTTTGAAGCGAACTCAAAGTACGCTTAATAAGCGCAGCGGAAAGTGATTGCGCGGCAAACTTTGACAACTCTAACCTCTTCTTACTCGGAAAATGGATGAGATTGAAGAA
>NW_018023019.1:27313-28271 GCF_002006095.1 Pseudomyrmex gracilis | reverse complement strand
CAATCGCAACGTGGGCAATCGCAACGTGGGCAATCGCAACGTGGGCAATCGCAACGTGGGCAATAGTCACTGTGGGCAATCGCAACGTGGGCAAACGGGACGCTCCCCATCAGAAGCAAGGCAATGACAGGATCTTTGTCCAAATAAGTTTTTTTTTTTAAATTGTGTTTTGCTACTCGTAAAACATTTGCGCTAAATAAGTGTGGTGGTTCCACAGTGTCACTTGTATTCATTACTTCTTCAGCCATTGTAGTACGGTACATCATTGCTGTAGTACCTTGTAATTTCTCTGCGACAATATCTCTAACGGGACGACGGAGATATCTTTTGCCACAACGCTTTTGGCCTTCGCTAAATGTACAAACAATTACAGTTGAAAAACTATTTGTTAAAGAATTATCTATATCACACCTAATAACAGCACCACAATTGCACGTGCCATTGGCATATCCACGTTGACCATTACGTAATAATTTATGATTTTTAAAATTAAAACTACATGAAATTTTCGTAGCTTCCCATAGTTTTACATTAATTGTATGCTGCCATGTTCCTGACTTTAATATTGTATATTCGCGTGTGGACTCCGGCCTCCCTTTCTCTTTTCGTCGATAAGTTTTACATGTTATCATAGATGCAAATTCTTCTTTTGGTATTGTGATAGTAAATATAGTTGTATCATTACGCGGTAGGTTGGTCGCGGTACATGATGTGTCGGTAGCTGATGAGTCTCTAAGAACAGATGTTTCATTTAATTCATTTTCTGTTAAATTAATTTCAGAGTTTATCACGGTAGAAGAAGCCATTAATTTAGCTTTTAAATTGTATCTATTACACGTTACATATGTATATAATGAAGCGGGTGTAACAATGTTATTTAATTCCTTTGCTATTTTTATCCACACAGAATCATGTTTCGAAATAACAGTATTTGCTTTTGTGACAATACTTTCTTTGT
>NW_018023019.1:18670-22363 GCF_002006095.1 Pseudomyrmex gracilis | reverse complement strand
ACAAAGAAAGTATTGTCACAAAAGCAAATACTGTTATTTCGAAACATGATTCTGTGTGGATAAAAATAGCAAAGGAATTAAATAACATTGTTACACCCGCTTCATTATATACATATGTAACGTGTAATAGATACAATTTAAAAGCTAAATTAATGGCTTCTTCTACCGTGATAAACTCTGAAATTAATTTAACAGAAAATGAATTAAATGAAACATCTGTTCTTAGAGACTCATCAGCTACCGACACATCATGTACCGCGACCAACCTACCGCGTAATGATACAACTATATTTACTATCACAATACCAAAAGAAGAATTTGCATCTATGATAACATGTAAAACTTATCGACGAAAAGAGAAAGGGAGGCCGGAGTCCACACGCGAATATACAATATTAAAGTCAGGAACATGGCAGCATACAATTAATGTAAAACTATGGGAAGCTACGAAAATTTCATGTAGTTTTAATTTTAAAAATCATAAATTATTACGTAATGGTCAACGTGGATATGCCAATGGCACGTGCAATTGTGGTGCTGTTATTAGGTGTGATATAGATAATTCTTTAACAAATAGTTTTTCAACTGTAATTGTTTGTACATTTAGCGAAGGCCAAAAGCGTTGTGGCAAAAGATATCTCCGTCGTCCCGTTAGAGATATTGTCGCAGAGAAATTACAAGGTACTACAGCAATGATGTACCGTACTACAATGGCTGAAGAAGTAATGAATACAAGTGACACTGTGGAACCACCACACTTATTTAGCGCAAATGTTTTACGAGTAGCAAAACACAATTTAAAAAAAAAAACTTATTTGGACAAAGATCCTGTCATTGCCTTGCTTCTGATGCAGTCAGGATCGTTACGAAACGTAATACACCGTGTATGTTCACGTGACTTTTTTGTTCATTACTGGACAAGCTATCAACTTAATGTCTACAGAACATATGCAGCTTCTGAGCCTGCTTGTGTATATATTGACGCAACTGGAAGCATAATACAAAAGATTAAACGGTTTAATTATAAAACATCACATATATTTCTTTATAGTTGTGTCATTAATTGCAAAAACAGCGGTCTTTTTCCAGTATGTCAGATGTTGTCTGAAAGTCACGATACAATTTCAATACAATTTTGGCTAGGAAAATGGATACTTTCAGGTGTACCACATCCGAAAGAAGCCGTATGTGATTTTTCAAGAGCACTTTTAACAGCATCCGTCCGATGTTTTACAGGAATTTTAAATCTGGACACTTATTGTAACGCGTGCATGGATGAAAAGCTACCGCAATGCTATGTACGAGTCGATGTAGCACATTTTATAAAAATATATAGCAACGTTTTAAAGAATTGTCGACCAAGAATTAAGCGATTTTATCTCTCAGTATTAGGACAATTAATTATGTGTCGCAATGTCGAGATAGCAGAAGAAATTTTAATTTCTATTTTAATCATAGCAAGAAGCGAAACAGGCGGTACAACATTAAATAACAAAGCATCATTATGCGAAATACATAAAAGAAAAATGAAACATTTACTTACAA
This sequence comes from Pseudomyrmex gracilis, assembly GCF_002006095.1. Classification (NCBI taxonomy): domain Eukaryota; kingdom Metazoa; phylum Arthropoda; class Insecta; order Hymenoptera; family Formicidae; genus Pseudomyrmex; species Pseudomyrmex gracilis. The sequence continues at coordinate 20,818 of NW_018023019.1, read as the reverse complement.
CCGATGATACAGAAATACAAATGTTAATAACAGAAGATACAAATGTGAGATCGACGAGAATTATAACAATGAACATAACAATGACGAAGATTATACAAATAAATGGTATCAATGGGCATATTCGATAAATGAAAAAGTACAAAACTTAATTATTGACGATGGCGATGAAGAAAATGCACATTATATGCCTGAATTTGCAAATAAATTAATAACAGACATGAAATTTTTTCCTTTATGGTCTTGCGTATGTCGTGACAAATTTGGATTTGGAAGACTCCCGGCAAGCAGTGCATCTGTTGAAGCAGAATTTCACATAACAAAAAATATCTTTTTACAAAATGAAACACTACCTATGAGAGTCGATATGTTTGTATCAAAACATGTTGCATTTTTAAACGGTCGCGTAAAGTTGGCAAATGCAGCGTGTATCAATGATAACATAGATACAATGGATGTTCAAAGAGAAGCAGAAGAAATTGCACAAAAAGTAATAGAAGAAGAAAAAGAATCTACCTGTCAAATAAGAGAAGGAGAAACAGAATCTACAAATCACGCAGTGGAAAAGGAGACAGAACCACTTATGGAGCACATTATAAAAAAAAAAAAGAGAACATACACAGCACATAATAGAAAAAGAAATAGAACTCGCACAGCAACTTCTAGACGAGATTACTGACGACAAAGCTACTAAGTCCGCAAAATTAATTTGTAATATCGAATGTCCAGTTTGTGCAAATGGAGATGCGCCTACCGGTGCGCATGTATGTGATATATGCGAGAAACCCGTTCACGCTATTGACTCATGTTCTAAGCCACTTGGAGAAGAAGGATATGGTCAGAAACGAATCTGTCACACATGCAAAATATCCAACACTGCAAAAGACGTTCTGCCAACACGAGAAATAGAAAATTGGAGAGGACTTGCGAGATCTTCTCCAAGAGGCAGATATCTTCAGAAAGGCACATTATTAGCACAAGATTTTCACTTGAATAAAATACAAAAAATACCAATTATAAAAAATGGTGGTAACTCCACATTAAAACCAATAAAAATAGGAAAATATAACTACACTTTTAATAACACCTGTGCATTTGACAGTATATTGCAGCTTTTTATTTCAGCTTATTTAGACAAAACTTATATTAAAGATTTTATTTTAAAAGAAAGTAAATACACATTTTTCAAGTTAATTTATAGCATAAAATTACACAAGAAATAACAAAATCGATTTATAGATTGCGAGCGTTACTTTTACACAAAATATTTAATACGTCTATATTACAAAACAATTCAATTTTGATTAATTGCGAAGTTACAGTTGCTTTTCTCTGTAGAAAACTTTTTAAAAATTATCCTTCATTTACGGAAGTTTCCACGTGTAACAAAGGATGTCCTAAAAGAGAAAAACTATTTCCTTTAATACAGGTTAAATTGGAATTATTAAAACAGAAACAATTTAAAAGAATTGAAAGTGACGTAACCATCCAAGGACCACGATCTTGTTGTCAAAAAAATTGCAATGGTCTGGAAACAACGACTATTTCTTATGTAGGTAATGTATCGCAATTATTATAAATATCTATTTAATGACTTTCACATTATTATTAAGATATTAATTAAATCTACATTTTATGTTATAGGACCATTTATAATAATGGAATTACATTCTGATAATGAAACCGATACACTTACATTAAACAATCTTCCATCTGAATTAAAGTTTTCATTTATGAAAAATATATACTCCCTGGTTGGAATAATCAATTTTAAGTCAACAAAACAAACTACTAGACAATCTACGGATGATATCGGCCATTATACTGCAATATGTCACCGTCGAAATACAAATTGGATACAATATGACGACTGTAAAGAAGCGGAATCACGTTTAAATACTAATTATAGTATATGCCCTCATATTGTGATGTATAGTATATAATTTATATAATGTATATGTTAGAGCCAATGTCCAAAGCCCCGGCGTTCTTAGGATTGACCAGAGATGCCAGTTTTGAGCCGTTTGCAGCATGCTGTAGCGGTGAAAGGGATGCGCACAAAGGGGTGATACTCTATTGACCACAGTACGATTCGACACCGCTCGATTCGACACAGATTTATTCGACACCAAATTATTCGACACCGTACGA
>NW_018023019.1:14695-18493 GCF_002006095.1 Pseudomyrmex gracilis | reverse complement strand
TACGTGAGAAAATGCGAGACGTGCCAGAAAACTAAGGTGGAACAGAATGTTCCCGCGGGACTAATGGGTAGACGTACGGTCGAGATACCGTGGACAGTGGTCGCCGCGGACATAATGGGTCCGTTTCCGCCGAGTAAAACCGGAAATGCCTACGTACTCGTTCTCCAGGATTTATTTACGAAGTGGATCGAGTGCGTACCACTGCGTAAAGCAACCGGCACGAAAATCGCTGAGGCGATTAACGAGTTAATTATCTTCCGGTGGGGAGCACCTCGAGTTCTATTAACCGACAACGGGACAGAGTTTGTAAATAAGGATTTACGGGAGTTATCGGAGCGTTATCGGATCGAGCACGCGACGGTACCACCCTATCACCCTCAAGCGAACCCGGTCGAGCGCGTAAATCGGGTGATCAAAACGATGATTACCGCGTTCGTCGGGCAGGATCATCGTGAGTGGGATAGACATCTTGCAGAATTCCGCTTCGCATACAACACAGCCCATCACACGTCGTTGCAGACGACGCCGGCGTTCTTAAATTTCGCGAGGGAGCCGTGTCCGGTGAATTCGTATCGGCAGGAACAGGAGACGCCCGGTGAAATAGAGGCTGGAGATAAAAATTCGTGGCGGGAACGAGTGCAAAAATTAGAAAATTTGCGCGCATGGGTGCGTGAAAATTTGGAGGACGCGCGCGAGAAACAGGCGCGATATTATAATCTCCGGAGAAGAGATAAAACGTATGCTGTCGGGGATCGCGTAATGAAACGTTTGCACGTGTTGTCGTCCGCNGCGAAGCACGTTGCTGCCAAGTTATCGCCTAAGTTCCATGGGCCCTTCGCTATCGGGAAGATATTATCCCCCACCGTCTACGAGCTCGTTGACGAGACGGGCAAGTCCTTGGGGAAAGTCCACGTGAAGGACTTGAAACCGTACGTGGAATAACGCCATTTTGATTCCACAGTTATCGGAGCAACAAGACCGTTGCTATCGGGAGAGAACTCGCGACGAAGGCCACCGCGAAGATGATGCGCTGCGACATCAAGCGGTTTTGCAATCGGTATCCCGGCCTATGGCGGCACATTGACCGGGAGTACTCAGGATTCTGGGACGATCTCGGGGACGCCTTGGAAACGGAGCGCTCGCGGCAGTACACCACGCGGGGCGCGGTGGTGCGCGACTGGCCGAATGCGACGGACGCTGTCACCCAAACAGAGACCCGGAGACGCCATGTCGGNACTCAGACCGACCGGAGGGTGCGGAGCGTGGGCCTCCAGGTGGGAGCGAGGCCTCGAGGACGCACCGCTGCGGCGACACAGACGACGCCAGACCGGGCAAGCCTCGGCACACAAACCAACGACGCGCCCGCCGTAGACGCCGACACCGCAGTGCCGACGAAGAGCGAAACCTCGCACCCACCGGCAAAGAGGGCGAGGACTTCGGAGGTGGAGTGCTGCTGGGCCTGCGGGTCGGACGAGCATTTTGCCCACAATTGCCCCTCCCGCAAGGACGTTACGTTCTGTTACCGCTGCGGGCAGAGGGGGGTATCGGTCCGACAATGCCCGCGCTGTAGCGACGGGTGGAGGTCGCAGGGGCCGTACTCTCGCCGGCACGAGGGACACCCGGGTGGAGAGCCAGTGCTCCGACGCGGAGGAAGGCCCGGGACGCGTAGGCGAGAGGAGCCATACGGGGCCGTCCGATACGACGCCCGACTGCCTCGGTGCACGTCACGATGGCCCCCCTGTAGACTTGGGGACGAGGACGAAGACGCCTCGTTCGACTTCGTTAGGCGCTAACGATAGAGTTTTTTTTTCCCTCTTTTTTTTCTTTTTTTTGATACATAATTGTCGTGACAAAATTTATCTTTCTTTTATGGCTTCTTTTAGTTTTTTTTGGTTTTTCTTTGAGTTTTGTTAATTTTACGTTTTTTTTTGTAAACAGATTTTTTTTTTTGATATAATAAATTATTGGTGTCACGGAAGGGGCGAACACATGCGTTCCTATTAAAATACCCTGTGATCGTCACCACATTTCGTGTTAATAACACCTGTTCAGAGGGTTGCGGCTGCCCGGCTTGGCCGCGCGAGTAGCGACGGCTCCGAATCAAGGACCGGTGCGGTCCATCTAGGCAAGGGGGAGTTGTGACGTGGCAGGGCGACTGCAGTTGCACTCGCCCNTGTCGAATCGTACGGTGTCGAATAATCTGGTGTCGAATCGTACGGTGTCGAATAATTTGGTGTCGAATAAATCTGTGTCGAATCGAGGGGTGTCGAATCGTACTGTGGTCAAACGGAACCCGCCCCGCACAAAGCAGAGAGTAAATGCTTGCTGATGTTGTGCGCATCCCTTCCACTTGCTGCTGCATGCTGCAAGCGGCTCAAAAATGGCATCTCTGGGATTGACTTGTCAATATACGGAGAAACCAAGCGTTTCGGCCGCAGTCCGAAATAGTTTTATTTTTTGGTTGTTAACTGTTGTGTTTTTAATCAATCCTAGGAGTAACAAACACGGCTGGTTAAAGTTGAAATCTAAAAAANCTTTAAGTGTCAATCAACATAGACTAGTATTAAAACAAGACTAATTTTTTCATGTTTTTTTCGTTGGTGTTGTAAGCGTGTAGCCCTCCCTGCCTACATGCTTACAACACCAACGAAAAGGACATAAAAAAATTAGTCTTGTTTTAATATTAGTCTATCCAATTGCGTTTGATTGACACACAAAGTTTTTTTAGATTTCAACTTGAACCAGCCGTGTTTGTTACTCCTACGATTAATTAAAAACACAACAGTCAACAACTGAAAAATAAAACTGTTTCGGACTGCGGCCAAAAAGCTTGGTTTCTTCGTATATTGACAAGTCAATCCTAAGAACGCTGGTGCTTCGAATATTGGCGCTAACATAAGCAAAATTGTTTTCATGTTTTAACATTTTTATTTAATTTAATTTAATTTAATTTTTTTATTTTATTTTATTTTTTTTGTAGCAAGATGTTTATTATATAACTTTTGTAAACTTTTTATAATTGTTATACATATATAGCCACATATGATATTTAAGCGATATTTTTTCAAGAAAGTGCAATCTTAACAACGTTGTGCAAGAAATATAATAGAAATATAAACAAATAACAATATTATTTAATAAAGAGTTTAATTTTTNTAAAATCGTTAAAGTGCCTTTCGACTTTAANCAACCCCAGCNTCCGTCCATTGTTTTAATGTATTTATATTATTTATGTAGATATATAAATATATATATATACATATATGCTTTGCGATNTCTTTGCTGCCTAATCGCAATATTTGCAGCTATTGTACTAATTGTCTGTTTGTCTTCAATCATTTGCTTTCTGTAATATTCTCACGTAACACAAATATATATTTACATGTACATAAATATTAAATATAAAATGATTCGCAAACTCTATACAGAGATCTAAAATACTTAAATTTTGTAATAGCTTTTCCTTACTTTCTACCTTATACACTGTGACGTGGCAGGGCGACTGCAGTTGCACTCGCCCGCCCCATCACCAAAAACTCACCTCAGCCGCTTGAAATCCGCACTCGGAAACCGACCGAGGAAGCAAGGCTGGAACAAACAGCGAGAAATCAAAAAGCAACGGTTAGTACGACCTCCAAGGGCCGGGGCAACGAGAAAGAAGCGTCAACAACAGCAACCAACAAAAACAACGACGTGTCCGGTGTGACCGCCGGAACAACCGTTAAAGATTAAATATTCGGTTAGTTAAGCGAAACGGCCTCACCGATAGGCCAAGGGGTTACCCCCCCCGTTAGCGAC
>NW_018023019.1:11658-13141 GCF_002006095.1 Pseudomyrmex gracilis | reverse complement strand
CTGTGGTCAAACGGAACCCGCCCGATCGAGCGCACGGTCATTGACCCGGCCTTTTGTTCGGCAAACCTCGCGTCGAAATTGTTTTCGCGTTGCGAGACTAACTCGCATATAGAAAAAGCGGCGCGAGGAATTCACGTGCTCCTCGTGTCACGCGGAAAACCAAGCTGCCGAATACTCTTGGTTATTCCCGCACTGTGATTCCCGCGGGAAATCTTCGGCGCGTTATCGCGGAAATATGTCGCGCACTGTATCTGCAATCATTATCTCTATTGTTTGTCTTTGTTTTTACGCTCAAAAATATATTGTTCTATAATATTTTAATTCTCGCGTTCATTTTATTCTTCCGCGACCTTACTCCATTTTTCTACCACCCCGCCCCTCTCCGTTCGGTCCAGAGCTAGTCGGCCCGAATTCCTCCAACGAGCCGTCTTAAAAATTGACACGCGGGACGCGTGTCTGGCGCCCACACTAGAACTAATTAAAACTGACGAGCTTGCGAATTCGGAGAGATTCCGAGTGTCGAACTCCAAAAGCGGAGCTCCGACGGAGATAGAGTACATCTCCTCCTTTTTTTTTGTGGCGTGATTAAAAAATACGTCGCAACACATAAAATGACGCACAATTACTCACTTATAATCGTCTGCTACTGATGCATCCTGCAGTTTGGGATTATGTCGGCACTTCACTACAATTTTCGTTAACACAAATGCTAATCTTACGATCCTGTCGTCGCGCTAGATCTGCCGAATTCTACATACCATAGAACATGAGATGCCGTAAGACATATTATCCTATACTTAAATTCCAACCTTTTTATATATCTACAATTTTTGAAGTACCATAATAACATTCTCATTNATAATAAAATTAAGTTTATCACAAGCACTTGGTACTAAGAAAACCTAACCACATTTGCTCATTATCAAATTATTCACAGCGACATTAAAATGTTCAAGCCGACATTTTGTTCATTTATTTCCACTGATGGTTATCTATGGTCAGAACTTTATACTGGGAAAAACAGACAGAAACCGAAACAAAGATTAAAAGAGAAAAAAAGAAAAAAACCAGAAAAAGAAAAGAAGAGATACTCATCGAAAAACACAAAAATTATATAATGTTAGATAACATTGTACAGCAAAATTTGACTACCCAATTATATTCTTCTATCACCTTATATATTTTACTACTATATGTAATGTAGCACCTCTACTCTGTTTTGCAAGAAACAATAAGCAACAAATTCCTAGCAGGACACCCGTAGAGCAAATAATTCCAGACGTAGGTTGATAACAAATAGAATCAAGCAATTAATGATGTTAATGTACTTTACTCTTGTGCTTAATGAAGCACCCCCTCTCACTACTGCATAAAACGATGAGCAACAAATTCCTAGCGGGACATTTGTAGAGGAAATAATTCTAGAAGTAGTTTGCTAACAAATTGAATCGAGCAATTAATGGTGTTAATGTACTTTACTCTT
>NW_018023019.1:8613-10858 GCF_002006095.1 Pseudomyrmex gracilis | reverse complement strand
GAATCGAGCAATTAATGGTGTTAATGTATTTTCCTCTTGTGCTTAATGAAGCACCCCCTTTTTTTCTGCATAAAACGATGAGCAACAAATTCCTAGCGGCACATCTGTAGAGCAAATAATTCCAGAAGTAGTTTGATAACAAATAAGATCGAGCAAGTAATGGTGTTAATGTACGTTACTCTTGTGCTTAATGAAGCACTTCCTCTCTCTTCTGCATAATACGATGAGCAACATATTTACAGGTGGACATCTATAGAGGAAATAATTGTACAATTAAGTTGATGAAGAAATTATTTGATCAATTTATGATATTTTATAGAAACTCGCATAGTATGTAGAGCTGTAGTGGCNATTTTTAAATAATAGGTGTTTTATAAATATTGTTCCGTTATNGTAGAGCAAAAAACGAGCAAATAAGTCTGATGTGTATATAGTTTTGTTTTTAAGTTNGTTTTTGACGTTGGTGTGTGGGGGGTTGTAACTTAACATTTATTCAGCACCCCCAACTTTAAGTATAAATTGTAGCAAATAGTGAAAAGCAAAAAAANTTGTTTTGACGGCAAATAATTGCAAATAAATAGCACTAAATTTTGTGATAAAAAAGACCTTGTTTTTTCATGGTGGGGGTGCTAAGTTAATTTGGGTCAATTTTCGTTTTTTCGTTGTGTTTCGCGTGTACTAGTGTTTGTCTAGTGTATCGTTTCGCGACCGCCATACTCTATACCGGGTATCGTACCGATCATCGAATACCGTATCGAGTATCGTTTTCTGAAATTAACGCTATCGTAACGTGTCGCATCCTGCATACTAATTACTGCTTATTGATCACCTGCGGCTGTAGTAACTTTTTACGCTACTCTATCGTATCGCTATTACATTCTTTACGGCATTTTGGTGTGGATTTCTCGAGTGATCTGCCGAAAGCGAGGGGTGAGCGATTCGGAAAAGCTATAATAAGAGAATTTCGTACCGTTATTGTATCGAATCAAAGAGATCTATTGTACCGTACTAGGGGATCTCTCGGATCGAGGAGCGCCTAGCTCTCGTTCCGGGAAACAAGCTCTGCCGACTTCGTGAGCGCTTCGCTTAGGTGTGCTCACTGGCACGTGCATGCTGCTTTAGATTTGGTCGCTGAAGTACACTGCGACCGGGGACGGAAATTCGGCGAGAGCTTTGCGCCATGCATGGCGTAAGTCTGACCAGCCCCTGCAAAATCAAGTAAGTCCCGCGGCGTAGATATTACGCCGGGCGACTCGCCTAGTGGTAAGCGCGCGATTTGGCCAGATTAATCGATTCCACCGCTTTCAGCTTTAGGAAGGCTTTGATTAACACGGTTGTTTCTTTACCTATCCTACCGCCTAGTAACGTATAAGCGTATGTGAAGTCAACACGACGACGTGGCGTCCTCGATATCGCGAGTCGGTATACGAAATTGGTTCTGCGATAGATCACGTTTCTGTTGAAAGTGTCTTGTTAATTGTCCCTGTACTTTTCTATTTTCTATTTTCTTTTACTTGATGTTCTTTTGTAATTACTGCCGTCGCGACACAGCGATTTTGCCGTATCATATCGGTGAACTTTATTTTGTAATTTTTTTGTTATCTTCGCAAAGTCGTCTCACCTTACGCGGTGTTATAATAAATTGTTTATTTTTTTATCTCTATCCGCAGTGTGGTTGATTGCAATCCTAATGCGAGATTCGTTCGGGACAGCTTTGTTTATTTATCATCAAACCCACCCCCTCTCCGTTTCAAGTAAAGCTAGTCGGCCCATTGTGTTGAGCGACGCACATTTTGACGCAAGTACGCGTCTGGCGCCCAAAACTACACCCAAGGATCCGTCGGCTCGGCGCAGTGGTGTGCTCAGTTTACACCCTTTTTTCTCCTGCCGATCTAGACGTTTCCTATCTTGCGGACTTCCGTCCGTATCCCGATTTTGGACTTCCGTTTCGGGCGGGACAACGCGGGAATTTCGTAGAACCAGAGAAAAACGTTACAGTATATATATTTCATTTATAAAATATATACTATATAATTTGTGACGTGGTATTCGCTCCGCTCTTTCCCCGTCACAAAAGTTAAGAGATTTCGCGGGAGCCCGGGAAAACGAGCTGAAAAACGAGCGCCAAGATCCTCCAGGGCTTGCATGCATCCGCTTAGAATAGTCTTTTATTTTTATTTTTGTATTTTATGTAATTGCGGCGCTTCACCGTCACGAAAACATCGAGGGACTTTTCGTCAAGGAC
>NW_018023019.1:0-2048 GCF_002006095.1 Pseudomyrmex gracilis | reverse complement strand
TCGTGCGATCGGCTAGGGTGAAGTGTGTGCGCGTCGGAAGCGGTGGGTGGATCGGTAATGAATATTGTGTCAAATTAACGTGCGGATTAACGACGGTTTCGGATAGTGAATTTTCAGGACAATTATCGCCGAACTATTAGCGAGCGTACGGTGAATGCGTGTCGCCTTTCGAGCGTATAAGTTGTCCGGGATTATTCGCGGTCGAGTAACATATTGTGTCGCCGATTTTCCTGACGCCAAGATAAAGAGCGTTTCTAATCATTTTGTGATAAACAACCGGGAAAAGCCACTCCGACGTCGCACTTCCTTCGCTCTGTCTCGCGAGTCTTTTCCTTCGAGTGCATGCGCGTGGGTTGAGAAGTCGGCTCGATTCAATCTTTTGGGCCTAGCAATACGAAACCGGCGAAAGCTGCGTGGCAGAGTGAGCCAGTCGACCAAATTGCGATCCTCAATATAACAAGTAAGTCACGGCTTGTAGAAAGGCGACTGCACGCTATTTTATTGCGGCTTAGTGTTGGCCTTGCACATCTGCTTGCACTCTCTAGCTATTTAGCCTGCCTCTATCTTTGCGTCCCGCGATTGCTATATTTTAGTGCCTGCGCTAGTTATCTTTCGGCTGGAATCCTCGAGTACCGTACCGCGCCCAGTACTCTTGCGGTGTTGTTTCCTTTCATTAATTTGTCTCGTTACTTTGCGTGACACGGTTTGTTAATTTTTGTAAGTCGTTGTGGACTCCGTGTCTTCTTTTTTTTGTATTATTTTCGGATGCTACCGCCGTAGCTTATTTACCTCTATTTTTCGTATATCTCATATATTTCTTTTCTTTATTATCAATCCTGTTATCTTTGCTTTTATATTATTTTGTAAGCAATCTTTTCTCTCTACTATTTCTTATATTACTTCTTTTATATTATTTCTGCCCTTTTACACGCGTAATAAACTGTTACTTAATTATTAATTTGTGCCGATTAATTACAACTCTCTTTCCTTTATTTGAGCTTCCTATCGCGAGGTCAAGGGACAGCCTGTATTCCGAATTTCTGCTAAACCCCGCTCTTCTCCGTTCCCAAAAGAGCTAGTCGGCCCGTCGTGCCGAGTGACGCTGATTTTTGACGCGACTCCGCGTCTGGCGCCCAAAACGACACCCAAATATTCGTCGACTCGACCAGGCGGTGCTCGTTCCGGGCCATCTTTTCTGTCCTGCCAGTGATTCGACGTTGTCCTCTCGCGGACGCTCACCTAAGTCCCGGGAATTATTCTCCGTTTGCGGGGGAGCGGCGCGAGAATTACGTTACCACCGCGAAAAAACGTCACAAATTATATTTCATTTTAATTATATCAATAGTTTAATGTAAAAAATAATAATGTTTAAAGAAAAAACTAAATAATTTTAATATAACATGAAAATGTTATGTAAATTTTATTTTGTCATGTTTTTACAAACCTATATAGGTTTAAATGTAGATACATAATATACTATATATGCAATATTGCATATATAATATATTATGTATCTACATTTCAAAAAGAAAACTTTCATTTCTTTTTCTAATATATATATATTCAACATTAGATATTTTCTTCCAATGTATTAATTTTATTGATTAAAACAATCAATTTTTTACATTTTTATTAACTATATTAGACTTAGTGATTTCAAATAAGTATTATTTTGATAACGACTAAACTGTTTTTTATATCAAACCGTACGTTTGACATCACATTTATAACTAATAAATGTGTAAAAGAGGTTTATTAGAAACTTAATATGTTAGACATATTACAAGTATTTATAATTAATGTCACATAACATAAATGTTTGGTAGAATAAGGTTCCAGGCGAAGGTCCACGTAAAAAAACCTAACGCGCTATTAGTGGCACCTCATAGGTAGCGTGGAAGACCACTCTTATAAATATTATTTCATAATACTATATAATACTAAATATATAAAAATCTTAACTTTGCTTAACTGTCTGACTCGCGTAAATAAGTCACAGTCCGGCTTTGCTACGCGTGAATGTGACGCGAGGCACTACCGTGCCTCTT
>NW_018023018.1:7015-16042 GCF_002006095.1 Pseudomyrmex gracilis | reverse complement strand
ACCGCAGTATAGCAACGGCTAAAAGTCAGATATAGCGTGCGTTAATTGTACAAAGAGTTGTAAAAGTGATATTTAATAAACTTAGTCAGTTTTTTAAAGAATCTTTCTCATCACCAAGTCCTACAACTCCCCGTAATCACAACAGATCATACAGAAAAAGGTTGGTGTCNGAAATGTTACACATTAAAAGTCAAGTCAGCGGACTTAACTTACAGTGCGATACAGACAACTTAGATAACGCCTATTTACCGTTTGTCCATAAGACATCGTAACTTTATATGTTTTTCTCGTTAAATTTTTGATTTTGTCTTTACACATGCGTTGTTTTCCCAGTCGCATTTCCACCTTTGTAAAGTGTCGGTCGGGATGGTTTGTGTGGATATCCATGACCTGCATTGAGCGACCTATTTTTTATAACATAGTTTGTAAGTGACTTGGTATTATTGTATTCTCTGCGATTTTTTAAATCTTTTTTGTATTTTTGCTTTATATGCTAATATTGTTTTTATATTTTATATATTGTAGAATTGCATTTGAAAAGGACCTAATACAAGGTCGAAAACGTTTATGCCTTTTTAATTACTTACTTGTATAATAAACGGATTTATTTTTATACACTATAACATCAGTGTCATGCTTCAATAGCCATTTTTCATTATATATTCGTCTTTTTCTATTTTTTTTTTGTTTGGTTTGTCAAGTGGGCGTATTCGTGTGCGTGTGCCGTGATTATCGAAACGTATCGCTTGCGTACCGTCGGATCTCGTCTACCGACGGCAATCAGTCGCCGCGGTAAGAAATCGTCAGAACGAAATTGGAGTTTTCTCGTGCGATTGGCTAGAGTAAGGTGTGTGCGAGTCGGAAGCTGTGTTGATCGGTAAGGAATATTGTGCCGAATTAACGTGCGGATTAACGACAGTTTCGGATGGTGAATTTTCAGGACAATTATCGCCGAACTATTAGCGAACGTACGGTGAATGCGTGTCGCCTTTCGAGCGTATAAGTTGTCCGGGATTATTCGCGGTCGAGTAACGTATCGCCGATTTTCCTGGCGCCAAGATAAAGAGCGTTGCCAATCGTTTTGTGATAAGCAAAAGGGAAAAGCCACCTCCGACGTCGCACCCCCTTCGCTCTGTATCGCGAGTATTTTTTTTCGAGTGCATGCGCGTAGATTGAGAAATCGGCTCGACTTAATCTTTTGGGCCTAGCGACACGAAACCGACGAAAGCTGCGTGGCAGTGTGAGCCAGTCGACCAAATTGCGATCCTCAGCGAAATAAGTAAGTCCGGGTTGATCCACGGCTTGTAAAAAGGCGACTGCACGCTATTTTATTGCGGTTTATGGTTTGCCCTGCACATCTGCTTGCACTCTCTAGCTGTTTAGCCTGCCTCTAGCTTTGCGCCCCGCGATTGCTATATTCTCGTGCCTGCACTTGTTATCTTTTGGCTGGAATCCTCGAGTACCGTTTCGCGTCCAGTACTTTTGCGGTGTCGTTTTGATTCATTAATTTGTCTCGTTAACTCGCGTGACACGGTTTGTTAATTGTCGTAATTCGTCGTGAATTCCGTATCTCTTTTTGTTTGCATTATTTTTCGATTATACCGCCGTAGCTTATTCTGTCTCATATTTCTTTTATATTCTTTCTTTACTATTACTTCTGTTACCTTATTGCTTTTATATTATTTTGTAACCAATCTTTTTTTCTCTACTATTCTTTATATCTCTTCTTTTATATTATTTCTGCCTTTCTACACGCGTAATAAACTGTCAATTAATTATTAACTCGTGTTGATTAATTCTAACTCTTTTTCCTTTACTTAAACTTCCTATCGCGAGGTCAAAGAACAGCCTGTATTCCGAATTTTTACTAAACTCCGCCCCTCTCCGTGCCCAAAAGAGCTAGTTGGCCCGTCGTGCCGAGTGACGCTGATTTTTGACGCGACTCCGCGTCTGGCGCCCAAACCGATAACCAAGTATCCGTCGACTCGATCCGGCGGTGCTCGTTCCGGGCCATCTTTTCCTGCCCGTAATTCGACGTTGCCTTCTCGCGGGCGCTCACCTGAGTCCCGTGAAGTAGACTCTGTTTGTGGGGGAGCGGCGCGAGAATTACGTTACCATCGCGAAAAAAAACGTCACAGGAAGAAAATTTGGCGCCCAACGTGGGGCCACGTTAGGCAAACGGAGAAATATCGTAACGATCGCTAGAAATAGTGATACGGTTGGGAAAAAATAATCGCGGAAAATACATCTTTACACCCGTGAGTAAATAATTAACCAAATATCTGCAAGTAACGGCTGCTTTTGAATCGCGTATCGAACGCTATCATTCTTTATATTCTTGCCTACGAGTTTTCTTATATCTCAGTATTATTTTCGTTCGGTAACAAAATTTTTTTTCTTTTCTTCTTCTCTTTCGTTTCGTTGAGACGGTGTCAGTAGATTACTGTTAAATTGTTTCGGTGTGACGAATTACATTTGTTTTATTAACGTCGTACGTGCTCGTGCGTTCAGTATCATATATTTTTGTGTCGCTAATAGCAAAAGCCGTTGATCGATCAGAGAAGGTTTCTGATAGCGATCCGGCTGAAAAACAAAACAAGGGTATTGTTAAGACGATAGGATAGTCAGATTCTATTTCTATTATTGATACTAAGATCGGATAGCGAGAGCATCTACTTGGCGCTTTGAAAATTTATTATTGCGGCTAGTTTATCACGATTAGTGTAGATTCGTTGATCACGTTTACGTTATTTTTTTTTATACACCGTTTTCCGTAAAGGTGTTTCTTTTGTTAAATGTCTTCCCGTATCTCGATTAATTTGATAATTCGAGGAACCAGAAAATCTTATAAGCTCAATTATTGCCGCTGCAAGTTAAGAAATCGCTTCTCGAATTTTGCCGACGGATTATAAAGTCGTGTTTACGAGTGCGAGTTGACCTTGTTTCTATCACTTGTTTATATTCCTCGGATATTAGTCGGCTTTTCGGCTGATATTGACGAATTATCGCTGTCCTTTGAGTTATATTTTGAATTTAACGGAATTGAACGCTGAGCTCGATATATTTATTTTCGTACCGAGAATATTATTTTTTACGCGTCTTATCGTTTCGGGAATATTATCGCGCCGTTTAGACCTTCGAATCTCGGCGTGTTGACATCTCTCGCCTTGACTAGTACTTTGAATTGGCGTGTGGTAAGCCCTGAAAGCGGCATACGCTGTTTATCTTAGAATCCACGGTTCTGGTCGTGCTGTAAATATAATAGCAAAAATTTAATCGCGAGATTAATTACGACCTACCGTCCTTGGAGTATTGTTCTCTTGGTTATTAATTTTTTTTCGGGAGTCCGCGTACACCTACAATAAACCAGGGTAAATATTAGTTCAAATTATGGCAACTTCGGCCGAATTAACGGAAGAGGCTATTGATGCCATGAGTCGCGAACAACTTGTGGGGGAGCTTAAGCAATTCGGACTATCCACCGAGGGTTCGGAGCGCATTCTCGGGGCCCGGTTGCTGATACACGTGCACCGATCCTTGCTTAACTCGACCGCCTTCGACGAGGAGACCGAGAACGCGCCTCGACGATTAGAGGCGCCCGTGGCACAACTTAGTGCGGATAGCCCCATGATGGGTTCTCGCTCTTCGGAGGGAACTGCGCGTACCCCCGAGGACCGCGTACACCACGGGCATGGAATGATTCCTCCACCGAGTCGTATCGTACAATGCAAAGTGAGACCGCTTCCGTCTACAACACCATGCGGAAATGGAATTTGAAATTTTCGGGCGCACGTGACGAAGATGCTGAGACCTTTTTATTACGCATCAAGGAGGCTCGCGACGTTATTCCCGTATCGGACGAGGATATTATTTGCTGTATGCTGTTCTTTTTGTCCGATATCGCCCTGCACTGGTTCCGTGGTAAACGGTCGCGCTTCACGTCCTGGGAAGCCTTTAAAACCGCGTGGCGTACTAAATTCGAGAACCGAGATTTCCAGTTTACTTTGAAAAACGAAATAATAAGGCGCACTCAAGGTGAGCATGAGTCCGTGTCGAATTACCTTACCTGCATGACCGCGATGTTCGATCGGCTCTCGCCTCCGTGGTCCAAAGAAGAAAAACTGTATTACGCACATCGAAATATGTTGTGGCGGTTGCAAGTCGTCGTACGCCGCGACGACCTAGAAGACATGGACATGTTCGAGCTGTTGGCCACGCGAGCCGAAGACGCGTACGAGGCCGAACAGCGATACCGTCCGCCTCCCACGCCGGACAAATCATTGTTCCCAGATCTCGCGTACCGACCCCCGGAAAACGTGGGGAAAAGTCCGCGCGATAAAACTACGGTAGCCGCGCTAAATGTCAGCGGGGGAACGACCCGGGCTACACCGCGTAAGCTAACAAAACCGTCCGGAAAAGCAGCGGAAGAGGAATCTAAGCGAGAAACGCCTCGTACTTCCCGTGCCGCCAGCATGAAATGCTGGAATTGTGACCAGACCGGCCATTTATCTCGTGATTGTACCGAAGAACCGCGAATCCATTGTTACCGCTGCGGGAAAGCCGATGTCACTACCAAGACGTGTCCGAAGTGCTCGGGAAACGAATAAAAGAGTCGAGCCGGAGAGGAAGCTCGACTCTTGCGGATAAGATAACCCCCCAGTCGTCCGAAAAACCAAATCTAATAGACGTCTCGTTAAGCGCATTTAACTGCCGAAATTCCGTCTCGCTGTTATTTTTGCGAATGCAAATTGCGGGTCGCGAGATCGTGGAGTTGGTGGATTCTGGGTCGAGTCGAACCTTTTTAGGACCAACAGCAATCGCGTTGTTAGCCGAAGAGATAAATCGGTCGGGCTCTGTTAACCGTCCGGTCCAAGGACGGCGCGTAACAACCGCCACAGGACAAATTAGTCAAGTCAAGGCCAAAGTTACTTTGCCGTTTACCGTGCAGCAGGAAACGAGGTCCATTAGAGCGTGTTGTTTGTCAACTTTGGCACTGTCTTGCATCTTAGGCCTAGATTTTATCTCGTCATTTGGAATTGTAATCGATTTTGCAAAGAAAACGTGGTATTTTTTACAGCAACCTAATAAAAAGTTTAATTTTTAGTCCGCCCCCGCGGATGCTTTTGTATCGGTGGGAGACGCTTCCGTTGCCATAGCAGAAATCAACGATTTATTAAAAGAACGGAAAATAAAATTTCGCGACACACCGATCGCTCCCATTAACACTGCTTTAGGCGAGGGGCCTGCGGAATCATGCAAAAAATTTCTACTGCACAAAGAAACAAAGTCGAAACGAGTTCGCGTAAAACCCAAGCGATATAAAAATCCGACCGGGTCAGCAATGTGCTGTGGCCTTAGCGAGCTAACCGAAAACGAACAATCTCGTCTCGGAAAATTTCTTAAAAAAGAAATTAAGGGAGATCCGGAAAAACCAGCCGCAACAAAATTAACCGAGCATCGCATTGATGTGGGAGGCCACCCACCAATAAAGCAAAGATATTATGCGGTATACCCAAAAATTCAAGAAGCGATAAATAATGAAGTAAATAAAATGTTAGAAGCAGGGATAATCGAGCCATCAAAAAGCGAATGGTCAACCCCCATAGTTATGATAAAGAAACCAAACGGAAAATATAGATTTTGTCTCAATTTCAGAAAATTAAATAACGTATCAAAAAAGGATGCGTACCCGCTACCTTACATGAATTCGATTTTAGACAAATTACGATCGGCGCAATATATTTCGACAATTGATTTGAATTAGGCGTACTTTCAGATTCCGCTGGAGAAAAATAGCCGCGAATTGACAGCTTTTACCGTACCGGGTCGTGGCTTATTTCATTTTACACGAATGCCGTATGGCTTAACCGGCGCTCCCGCTACTTTTTAAAGATTATTAGATCGTTTGATAGGACCGGAAATGGAGCCACACGCGTTTGCATATCTGGATGATATCGTCGTCGTGACGCAGACCTTCGAAGAACATCTCAAGTGGTTAAAACGCGTATTTGCCCGAATAAAAGAGGCCGGTTTAACAATTAATCCCGAAAAAAGCGAATTCTGTCGTTCCCAAGTAAAGTACCTGGGATTCTTGGTACAAAAAGAGGGGTTACGAGTAGATCCGGACAAGACACAACCGATAGTTAATTATCCGTCACCGAAAACTATCAAGCAATTGCGTCGCTTTATTGGAATGGCATCCTGGTACCGCCGTTTCATACCGCAATGTGCCACATTGCTAAAGCCATTGACGCGTTTGTTGAAGAAAGGTCAGGTCTGGGAGTGGGAGACCCTAAAAAGTCTGCTTTTGAGGCTGTTAAACAAGCGATAATTTCTCCACTCACTTTATCGTGTCCGGATTTCGAAAAACCTTTCGTGTTGCAGACGGATGCTAGCTCAGTCGGTTTAGGCGCTGTTTTAACTCAGCAGATAGAGGGAAGCGAGCATGTAATCGCGTTCGCGAGTAGAGCGTTGTCTGAGGCCAAGAAGAAATATTCCACGACAGAACAAGAGTGTTTAGCGGTAGTATGGGCTATCAAGAAGTTTTGGCCATACTTGGAGGGCTATCAATTTACAGTGATCACAGATCATAGCTCTCTCCGGTGGTTACATAATTTGAAAAATCCCACAGGCCGTTTAGCTCGATGGGCGCCCGAACTGTTAGAATATGACTTCCGTATCGAACACCGCAAAGGAGCGTTACATCATGTTCCCGACGCGTTATCGCGTATGTTCGAGACATCCGAACAAACCCTCGCAGTAAATGCTGAAGGTGACGAATGGTACAATAGACGGCTCCGTCAGGTTCAGGATACGCCAAATAGATTTCCAGGTTGGAAGACAGTTGACGGGAATTTATATGTCTGTCCCCATAAAGTGACTGGACAGGTAATCGAGGATTTAGATCGGTTTAAACTTGTCGTACCGGAAAATTCACGTGCCGAAATTTTGCGAGAAACGCACGACACTTCCCAGGCCGGCCATCTCGGTATTGAAAAGACCTATCAGCGCGTCGCGTTGCGTTATTTTTGGCTACGCATGTTCCGAGATGTGGCGCGCTACGTGCGGAGATGTGACACATGTCAACGCACCAAGGTGGAACAGAACAATCCCGCTGGATTAATGGGACATCGTGTGACCGATCGACCGTGGGTCAGAGTCGCCGCGGACATCATGGGCCCCTTCCCGCCCAGTAAAAGCGGACACGCGTACGTCCTTGTGATGCAGGACGTATTTTCCAAATGGATTGAGTGTCGTCCCCTGCGTAAAGCGAACGGCAAAAATATTTGTGAGGCTCTTGAGGAACTACTTATCTTTCAATCAATCGCTCGTGAAATAGTCAAAATTATTTAAACAAAAGGCCGATACGAGCAGTAAAATACAGGTTGGTCGTGTATAAAAAGTTGTCTTTATTCAATAAATAGACGTTTCGGTCACACAAGTTTGGACCTTCTTCAGTATAAAAAATTAAAGTCTAACAAGAAAAAATAAAAGTAATAACAACAAATAAAATAAGCGCAAAGCAAACATCATAGTAAATTAAAAATAATATATGAATAAAACTCACTTAAATAAGAAAAAACATTTTAGTACACTACATCACTAACAGATAAATGAAATGATGTCAATAAATTACAATAATATAATGTGTACTGGCAAGAAACCATAAAACAGCCAAATATATATAGATATCCCCACTATCAGATCAGAAGATCAAAAGGTTCACAATAAGTCGAAAAACATGTTTACAAATTAAAGACAAAAGTAACGGTCTAAACTTTTAATCTATACAATTCTAAAAAGGGAAAGTAAGGTGTTAGCTTGTCAGTGTCCGACATTACATTTATCGGATTGTCTTGTAACTTGATGTGGAGCATTTCTGAAATTCACACGTAACATGCTACTTTGGTGTAAACTTTGGTTAAAAGTGCAAACTATAATTTATATTACGGCTTCAATATAATCAGAATTAAGTGCATAATAAATGTTACGTCCTGGAGACTCCACGGTCTCCTTTTTTCCTGCGACGCGACGCGCAAGCGCATAGCAACCCTTTTTTTTGGTCAATAATAATAAATAACTCGAACGGGTCTCCTATCGTTTGGAAACTTAAAACTCCAGACGATAGGAGAACAAACGAAAACCATATCGGCGCCCGGAAAGATAAACTGCGCCTAGCAATAACACGAAATTTTAGATAACTATTCGAGCAGCTTTCCAAACAAACCCGGATATCTCCGGGTCATGAAAACGCCGGTCATAAAAATTAGAGCGGCCGGCGCAAATAGAAACTCCGGCATTTTTATTACAAACAACCAACAAGGGGTCTATGCGGCGTTGTCGAAAAGACAACACTCTCCCTTTTTCCTTCCCCGAAAAATCAGACAAGGCGACCGAAGCGAGAGATCGTCGCCGATTGGCGATCTCGCAAGTCGCCTGACCGACTAATTAACAAATAGGAACCAGCAAAGCTCAACTAAGTTCTCGATTGGGAGAGTCCTCGCTTACTATAACGGTATATAAGCCAGGGCTTTTGGAATCGAAAACTCAGAAAGAATCGCGCCGCGTATCCAGAAAAACTTACTGATTCCACCGGGAGTGCTGCAGCAAAGTCGCGACGCATACAAGTTACAAGTGCAAGTGCAACCAGTGTGCCGAGAATCCACCGAACTACCTAGCCAGCCGTACGGGCCGAAGGGGTAAAGGAAATCGCACCACCAGTAGCAGCAAGTAGTAAGTCCACCTACAAATTTTAATCGGGAGTTCCACTAGTTAAAAATCTAACTCGAAGATAATACTCGGAACCTACCAGTGACGCATAACCGCCTAAAAGCATCGCGAGAATATACTCTTTTGCTTCTCCACAATCAATTCCTCATTTGACCACCCTCGCCGGGAGGGCAGTTCGCGACTCTAGTCGTAAATAGCAACCGGCCGAGGAGTCAGTTCCTAACTTGACCACCCTCGCCGGGAGGGCGGTTCGCGACTCTAGTCGTGAATAGCAACCGGCCGAGGAGTCAATTCCTC
>NW_018023018.1:1245-6600 GCF_002006095.1 Pseudomyrmex gracilis | reverse complement strand
AGGAGTCAATTCCTCATTTGACCACCCTCGCCGGGAGGGCAGTTCGTGACTCTAGTCGTGAATAGCAACCGGCAGAGAGAGAGAGTTAACCCATTCNCCCTTTTCCTTTTTTNTGACAACTCTTCTTTGATCAAGTTCTGATGTCAGCAGAATGAGAAATCAGTTCCGAATGTTAACCTCGTTCACATTTTTACAATAAATAATAACTCGCTAAGAGAACCTCTCGTTTAAGTGGAACCCCGCCGTTCGCATTCCAACCGCCGGCACCGGCGGCACCGACAAAGTCAAAAATTGCGACGAGCGGCTGCGCTCGCGCAAAACGAACCGGAGCCGACCAGGCCCATTGACGCCACCTCCNNTCTGACATTAGGAGNCGATTCCGGCAGCGACAATNGGATAGAAAACCCCACCGATATACATATAAATCAATTGCACGCGCACTCACCCTTACCGACACATTCGGAACACGCACACACAGATACACATACACACGACGATTCGTGGTATGAAACTCCCTTTTATTCACCTGTAACCCCCGATCCTCCCGCAGAAAATCCCGCGGATCTGCAATCCGCCCCGACTCCTCCACCTCCCCCTCGCTCTCCTTCCCNCGAACCATCTACATCCCGAGATGAACCCGCAGATGATGAATCCTCCGATTCGACAAGATCAACCACCCCTCCGCTCGATCCTAGATTTCAACACTTTCTCCGATTAGCATCCACCCATAAAAAGGCAAATCCGGAAAGAATCTCCTTTGTCCTTGACCCTCTGACTACAGATCCTTCCGAAATCTTCCAAGTAATAACCACCACTCCAGCTAGAAAACTCCTCCCAGTTAAATTTCCCTATATAGATATCCGCTTAGTTCCCGTCTACCATTTTTATACAATGTTCCCTCCAAGTTTCGCAAAAATCCAGGAAATAATAGAAATATACCTTGAATAATTCCTATCCCACGAATTGGCGTCTCAAACATGCTAGCGACACAGTTACACCTGTAAAACCCCGCCGGAGGCCCCTCACACACACTCTCATAAATGTTTAAAACTCACATTCGGTGTGTCTGGCGACGTAATTCACCATCGGAGAGAAAACATCCGTGGTCGAGGACAAGGACGTGGACGAGGACGTGGACGAGGACGAGAACGTGGACGTGGAAGAGAAAGAGGAAGAAGAAGAGGACGAGCATCAGTACACATCTATTATGGGAATATCAATATGTACAATTAGTCATTTAAGATATCTTTTCTCATTTAGCGAAATAAATAATCTGGAACAGCGCTGCTATGTCGGTCCTGCGCGCGCCAGCTTTACTTTTTTTACTTACAACACATAGATGCTTGGTTTATTCGTGTCACCCTATGCGTAAGTAGAGGAAGTAAGGCTTGCGCGCGCAGGCCCGACATAGCAGCACCAATCTAAAGTCGCTACTCTGGTTGGTTACTATTTTTTAGATTCCGTGATACGACAATAATACGACAATAATACGACAATAATACGACAAGAATACGACAATAATACGACAAGAATACGACAAGAATACGACAATAATACGACAATAATACGACAATTGTCTAGGACTGCTTCTGGATATACTTAGCGGAATCAGTCCTAGAGAATTAGAGTCACGTGAGGATGTGCTGCCGCAGCATGCTGCTGTATGAAAAGGTACTTTTACATTGACAGTTCCATAATAGAAAAGTTTTTTTTGTTACACGTACACGCAATTATGTTTTTTGTTTTATTAAGAAATATTAAGAGAGTTTGTTTTTATCTGTACAAGTGTTGCTATTATTCTGTTTGATTTATTATTATTATTTAATATCCAAAGTATTATTCTTAGTATATAAGTATATTCTAAGTATGTTTTTTTATTATTTATGTTTTTTTTATATAATTATTGTTTTTGGACTAATTATTATTATATATAGTTTTTGTATTTACTGTTACTGTTTTTATTTTTTATTATATTATAAGTCTCAAATAGAGTTTTATTTTATATATATATGTATATATTTCTTTGCTTCTATAACAACCACCAACACTTGAACAGGTGATAGAGGAACTCCACAAATTACAAGCGATGGTGACGCCTAGAAAGCGAAATACATTGCCAGATATATTTACATGTTTATTACGCAAAAAACGTCCGTGGTCGAGAACAAGAAAGAAGCCGCGGACGAAGACGTGGAAGACGAAAAGGGAGAGAACAAGCAGCAAGACATATACATATATTATGGAAAAGTAATATGTATAATTAATTAATATGTATAATTAATATGTATTGTGACGTTTTTCTCTGGTCTTACGAAATTNCCGCATCGTCCCGCCCGAAACGGAAGTACGAACTCGGGACACGGACGGAAATCCGCGAGATAGGAAACGTCTAGATCAGCAGGAGAGAAAAGTGTGTTAAACCGAGCAACCACTACACCGAGCCGACGGATCCTTGGATATAATTTTGGGCGCCAGACGCGTACTCGCGTCAAAATGTGCGTCGCTCGACACAATGGGCCGACTAGCTCTATTTGAAACGGAGAGGGAGTGAGTCGGACAATAAATAAACAGGTGTGTCCCGAACAAATCTCGGATTATGATCGTAATCAACCACACTGCAGATAGACAGAAAGAAATAAACAATTTATTATAACGCCGCGGAATAAGAGACAACTTAGCAAAAATAACAAAAAAAATACAAAATAAAGTTCACCGATAGGATACGGCGAGATCGCTTTGTCGCGGCGGCAGTAATTACAAAAGAATGTCAAATAAAAGGGACTAGAAAAATACAGGGACGATTAACAAGGCACTTTCAATAGACGCGTGATCTATTGCAGGACCAATTTCGTATATCGACTCGTGATATCGAGGACGCTACGCCGTCGCGCTGACTTCACATACGCTTTACACTACTAGGCGGTATAATAGACAGGGAAACAAGCGGGTTACTCAAAGCCTTCCTGGAAACGGCGGAATTAATTAATCTAGCCAAATCATGCACGTACCGCTAGGCGAGCCGCTAGGTGTAATATATACGCCGCGGGACTTACTTGATTTTGCAGGGGCTGGTCAGGCTTACGCCAGACACGGCGCAAAGCTCTCGCCGAATTCCCGTCCCCGGTCACAGTGTACTTCAGCAATCAAATATTACGCGGCATGCACGTGCCAATGAGCACACCTGAGCAAAGCGCTCACAAAGTCGGAAGAGCTTGTTCCATGGAACGAGAGCTAGGCGTTCCTCGATCCGAGAGATCCCCTAGTACGGACGATAAATCTCTTTGATTCGATACGATAACGGTACGAAATTCTCTTATTATAGCTCTTCCGAATCGCTTACCCCTCGCTCTTGGCAGATCACCCGGGAAATCCACACCAAAATGCCGTAGAGATTGTAATAGCGGTACGATAGAATAGCGTGAAAGATTAATACAGCAGCAGGTGAAAAATAAGCAGTAATTAGTATGCAGGATGCGACACGTTACGATAGCGTTAATTTCGGAAAACAATACTCGATACGGTATTCGATACGATGATCGGTACGATACCTGGTACAGAGTATGGCGGTCGCGAAACGATACACTAGACAAACACTAGTACACGCGAAACACAACGAAAGGACGAAAATTGCTGCTTGGCGCTTTACTGGTACTCCAGGGCTTGTACTACTCAATAGAGTAGTTACGCGACACGCACTTAAGCCTACGAATTAATACCACGAAGCCCCGTGGAGTCCGATTCTAACCGCTGCCGAAAACTCAAACTATGGCGAAGGTTATGTCCTTGCCGGCACCAAAACGCGAAATTCAGCGACTAGCCTCGACACGAGACTCAAGTAACGCGGATTCGTGGCTTACAAATTGACGAGGACACCTCACCGTACGTCGTCGTCCTTCTCCATTCAACTAAATAGCCTAAAACTTCGGTAACAATCGATCGTCGGGAGTGCCGTTAGTGCGTCCGTCCTGTTCGAGAGGCTGCGACCAAGAGAGCGAGGATCGAGATCGATTCTGGGTCGATGCGTTTGATCGCGCTAGGATCGCGTAGGGTAGATCGCGGCGACCAATCAAATCGCGAGGGGCGCCACATGCGACGCGATGCTTGCGCTCGGCGGCAGGACTCGCGGCCGCAAAATTCAAAGCGAGTACCGGGCCCTTACTAGCAAAAATGTAAGCAGCGAAGATTTCCAAGCGCTGAATTCCGCAAATGTAATAGAGACGCAGCATGCAGTAGCGCAGCAGGGTAGTAGGTGCAAGTTAGCAGCGGAGGTGTGCAGCAGACTTTTCCGATGTGAACAGAAAGTCAAAACTGTCTCCATCGTCGGGTGTTCGCCTCGCTTCCTCGGCTTGCCAGCGCCGAGGTTCGCTGTCCTTCTCGCTGTCATTTCTCTCGCCGCTTATTCCCGGAGACTCACCCCTCTGGTCGTCGTGCGAGTGTCTAGCCGCGACTCCACGCACACCCTTCTCTCTCGTTTTCTCTCGCCTTTATCCACAATCGACGGCTGCTGATATCTCCTTCAATAGTGTGTTCTCGGTGTGGTGAGGCGCCAAGAGTATACAAAAAAAAATAATACGAATAAGCAACTAAATCTGACGCACGCAAGCAAGCCCTGGAGGATATTGGCGCTTCCCAGACGGCTCGCACCCCCGGACTCCCGCGATTATTCGAGCTTTTGTGGCGACGGAGGAGCAACGCGATTACCACGTCACAGTATATAAATAGGTACATTTTTCTAGTTACACGTGCACACAATATAAAGTTATGTTTATTGTGTAATTTACTCTTTGTTTGTTTATTTAAAAATATAAATGAAGTTTTTTAAATTTCTTTTCTTATTTCTTTTCTATTATTATTACTATTTTTGTTTTACTTTATGTATTAGTACTGTTTTTGTTTTATTATATATTATTACATTAATATGTATTATTGTGTTTTTATATTTTTGTTTTACTATGTATCATTACTGGTTTTATTTTATATAAAATTATACAAATCAAATTATGTCTTATTTTATATATGTACATGAGATAAAAAATTCTTTTTAATGTAATAAAATAAAAAATATTAATAAAAATATATTGTTGCGTCCGTGGAGCGTAGCGATGCTCTCGTAAGACGCCGCGTTTCGCGCACACGACCGCGGCAATAAAAGGTCGCCGCTTTTTTCCAAACACACTTTATTATAACGGAAATACAAGAGAAATAATGCGTAACAGAAATCGTCGAGGCGCGTCGTGACAACTCTTTTTCTCTACTCCCTTGAACTTCGCAGTCAACAACCCCCGTTGCTACCCGAACAAAAGCCTCGATATCGATCAATCGTTCGACGAACATCTTCTACCCCGTGGACGACAC
>NW_018023018.1:0-1180 GCF_002006095.1 Pseudomyrmex gracilis | reverse complement strand
ACCGCATCTCGCAACACTGCCCCCTCTCTCTTCTAGATCATCGTCCCGATGATCCAACAGAAGAAGTCAACCTTCCCGCTCTCTTCTAGACTGCTGTCTCAGAATACATGAGCCAGTTGACCGAAGAAACTCTTGACCAAGAATCTCCTCTGGAGCACTCTCATCCACAAAATTCTTCCGACTTCGGACAAGGGGGGGAAACTCACGTGGACCCATCGTCCGAAAGGACACCCCAGATCCCCGCCTCGGCATTTGCCCCAAGACCCACGGAAAACCACGCTCAAAACCGTAAGTAAGGCGGACTTCTAACATGGCGTTCAAAACACGAAGATCTCGTAACGACTTGATGCGAAGCAAAAATCCCCCGACGTCCAACGACGAAACGGAAAGATTCGGGGTAGCAACAGGGTAAACGCTGTAATTAAAGAAAAGAAAACGAGTAACCAAGCTCAATTAACACAACAACAAATAAACAAATAACCAAATATCCGTAACATCTAAAAAAAAAAAAAACAAACATCCACTAATTCTCACAGGGCTCCGACGCGTGCTCCCACCTCTCGCAAAACGAAGCCAATCTATCAGCGTGCACTGTCTTACACTTATGCTTTCCCGAGCGACGTATGCAATACACTACGTCGCTTAACTTTTTAACAACCACGAACGGCCCTTCCCAACTCCTCTGCAATTTAGGAGCTTTACCCTTGCTTTTGCGAGGATTGAAAAACCAAACCTTCTGCCCCTCATCAAATAGAATATGTCTGGCTTTACGATTATAACGAACCTTCGCCTTATTCGACCTCAACGCCAATCGNTCCCTAACACCCTGATGAATTTCCTCCAATTTTGCTCCCAACTCCTGAATATAATCCTTTGAAGAATCCGAACAATAATTCGGTGGAGTACCTCGCAACAAATCTAATGGTAAACGCAGATCTCGACCGAAACTCAACTCAGCCGGAGTAACTACTGTAGTCTCATGCCTAGAAGACCTATAAGCAAGCAGGAACATAGATACCCAACGATCCCAACTCCTCTGATTCTCATCAATAAATTTAGACAAGTACTGTAGTATCGTCTGATGCTGCCTTTNAACTTGCCCATCCGACTGCGGATGAAGAGCAGTAGTCCTCGTCTTCTTTATCCCCAACAACCACGATAGCTCCTGAAAAAGCCGAGA
>NW_018023017.1:5985-15918 GCF_002006095.1 Pseudomyrmex gracilis | reverse complement strand
GCCAGGAGTCGAACCTGGAATCTCCGGCTTACCGTGCCATCGCCTTCCCTGTTAGGCCACCGAGGCACTTGGAGTTAGTCTCGCAATATTCTTATATATATCGAAGATGGTCTGATACTGTTGATAACGCCTTCTTCCGCCAACGTAATTTTAACAATTAATAAAGACTTAAGGCTCGTGAAATTTAAACCAATGAATGAGTATAAGGCCTTACAAGCCGTTCTCAAAGTGTTGAGCGAGAACTTATACATGTATATATATATATGTATACACATGTAACGAATTCACTTGTAAATTTTTACAAGTGAGTTTTTCGAATTGAAAACTCAATTCTTAAAATCATACGGGATGCTAGATTTGCATCTCACATATGAAAGACGCCGGATACCCCCCTAACTAATTATTAAGTTAGTTAATTATTAAGTTATTACTAATTATTAACTTAATTACTAAGTTACTTAATTTTTTTTTTATTTCAACGATAGTTTTGTTTATATATATATATGTATACAAAAAAAGTAATAATGATTACATATGTTGATTGCATCAAGCAGATTTGTGATCAATATACAGACATTTCTATTTCTTTTAAAAAACCAAATGTTTCTGAGTCAACTACATTTAAGCATAATATTTAACAAATACTTGACTTGTGGCAATACACAATATGTTTAAAGTAAACCAATTTATTAATTTATTCATCAAAATAGTGCATTTATAGTAACTGCAATTTCAGTAACCAATATCATATATCATTGATTTGCTTGAATTAATTTACGCAATTGAATTGACAATATTTATGTCACATATTATTCTTAAATAGTATTGAATCATATATATTAGATAGTACAAAAAAAATATAAATGTTTTTATATTGATTATAAATTTGCTTGATACAAATAAAACATGTCATTATTAATATTTTTGTTTATATATATACTTATAATTATAGAAAGATAGTAACAATTACATGTGTTGATTCCATCAAACAAATATGTAATAAATATATAGATATTTCTATTTTTTTTAAAACACTAAATACGTATAAATCAACAACATTTAAGTAAAATATTTGATTACTACTTGATTTGCAGCAATGCATAAAAAGTATCAAATCAAAGGTATTGTATTTCAATCAACAAAATGGTGTATTCATACTAATTGTCAGAACGTTAATTATACCGTCGATTTGCTTCAATTATTTTACACTGTTGGATTTACAGCAGATGTAGTTACATAGATTACATGACATTCAATTACATATCGAAAAGACTATTTATTTTATATGTAATTATAATAAAGAATTTTGTGTTTAAAATAAATAGATGTATAATTGATACAACAACATTTTTCAAATGCAATGGTTCTAGTAAACCAAATATCTAGACTATTAAAACAACTATCTGCTATGTATAGTTCAATAATATTGATGTTGCGTTAACAAGATATATTTCAATTAGACCGATGCTGTTGATTCAACATCTTTTTTTTTCCGTGTATAAAAAGGTGTTTTTCGGGTTTGAACCGCGTTAGTGTCATTTTCATACCGACGTTTCGTGAACATTACAGCTCACTTCATCAGGGTTTGAAGAGCGACCTGATACCGAGATGCTCTTGGTCAGGTGTCTTTTTTTATAGCGCTAGATTGGAGGAAGGGGTGGTAGAGGGAGTGTAATGGTAAGAAGGAGGGGGAATGTATTATGGCAAGATGGAATGCCATAGTGAACTAGTTATATGTCCATTGTCTCTATTGAGATTGTTTGGATGTTTGTATATCTCCAGGAATTTCATATACTTTCTAGGGAAGTACGCCATAGTTTTATTTAGTACTTGGGTTTGGTCGAACATAATTTTGTGGCCAGTTTCGAAATGGTGTTCTGCTAATGCCGATTGTGAGTAATGTTTCAGACGTACTGCTGACTGGTGTTCTTTCAGTCGTGTGCTTATCATTCTACTAGTTTCACCTATGTATACTTTACCGCATGAACAAGGTATTTTGTACACTCCTGGTGTGACTAATGGCGATCTTTTGGATTGTTAAGTATCTGTCCTATTTTATTCGGTGGTTTGTAGATTGTTTGTTTGTTGTGTTTGTTCAGGATTCTGCCAATTTTATCTGTGACACCATTTATATATAGGAGGTAAGTGGTTTTCCAGCAAACACAGAATATAACTGCTATATAACATAGAAGTAACAGCGTAATATACGTAATATAACAGCTGTTATACTCTATTAACATCGATGTTATATAACTTTGTTTTATAATTGTAATATAATTATGTTATATATTTATTATATTGCTTGTTATTAGCTGGTAATGACATTATAATTTTCATATAACATTTCTGTAACTATATAACAATTATATTACATTCTACTTACATGTTATATTCATATTATAACTGCAATATACAATAAGTAGGAAATTACAACTAACATGGATGTTACATGCAACGACCATGTTATATTACTTGTTACATTTGTTTTAGTACGACAATTTTGCTGTTATATATCTGTGTTTGCTGGGTTGTTTCTTTAAGTTGGTTGTTTGTTTTGGTGCTGGCGTGTTTTGAGTGGTGGTAGAGGATTTATTTTGATGTTTCTTAATTACTTTGTTTAATTGTTGCAGTGTGCAGCCATTTTGTTGTAAAGTGGTTTTTAATTCTTTGAGTTCGTTTTGAATGCTGTCTTTGTCGCATATAGTAAATGCTCTATAGATCAACGAGTTTATCACAGCCTGTTTTTGGGCTGGATGACGATGTGATGCAGCGTGTAAATATCGATTGGTGTGGGTGGGTTTTGTGACCAGCTGCGCCAAGTTTTTTTGTACTAAATATTTTTTATTGTGAAAAATTCCACACGAGTTTTTGACTCTACACAAAGCAAAATATACATGTATGAATTGACATAGTTTAAGGTTTTCCACGCAAGGTGAGGTCATTTCATAAAAGAAGGTTTTGTAGTAAAAAAGAATGTTTTGTAGTATATAGTTTGTAAAACAGGTTTTATTGAGAAAGAAGGTTTTTTAATATGTAAACTAACGTACCAAGGTTACTTGGTGCTACTTTTGATATCACTTCTTTTGTAAAACAGTAGGTTTTTAGAGAAAGAATGTTTTGTAGTGTAAAGAAAAATAGTTTGACTTAAGATTTTTATATATATAATTTAAATTAATATTTAATAATTTGATTTAAATACAATACGTGTTGTACTGTTTCTACCTTTTTTTTTTTTTTTTGAAAACATAAGTTGAAAATAAACCGGGACAATATTAGTATCTTAGAAGTAGAACCCAATCTTACAAAAAGATAAACAGCCGAAATGCTGCATATTAAAACTCAGAAACTAGTGAATGAAATTAAATTGAATTCGGTAGTAAGAGCGGTATGCAGGATGTTATGCAGAGAATGTGCTATATATATATGTATATACATATCACAAAAAACTTACCTTTTCAAAAAAGGTAAAAAAAAAGGTACTTGGCGCCAAGTACACACACAACACGTATTGTATTTAAATTAAAGTAGTTTTATTTTTTTTATATCTAAAAACTTTTTTCTCTATAAAACTTGTTTTACAAAAGAAGTGATATCACGAAGTAGCACCAAGTAAATTTTCTACGTTACTTTTGTACATTATTATCCTAATCTAAGTACATAATAACTATGTACTTTGATAAGGTTTCATCACGGAAAAATTTTGAAAGAAAGCATTTGCTTGGTTTATTAAATTTTTGTTATATTAACAAAACAATTTGTAGTGAAACTAACAAGTACATTTAGCAAAACTTTAGTTTCCGTGAAAAACAAAAAAAACCAAAAAGAAAAAGTGTTTTCAGAATAAAAATTTAATGCAAAAAAACTTGGCACCTCAAATAGTGAACTACAAATCAAATAGTGAATTAAATGTGTTTATAATACACATGCATAAATCTGATAATAAAGTAAAGTATTCAATACTGTTGTATTTAATATAATAATTAATAGAAAGTTGTTCTTATAGCATTACTTTTTAAAGTATTATTTTTATGCAGAGTATTACTTTGTTTTCTAATACTGAAGTAAGATAATAAAATTAACGAACACATATACAATCAATAAATTATCTAGTACAAAATTCTAATTCGAATATAATTCTAAATATTTTCTCCGATGAAACATTTAATTACCTAACGTACTATAATATTATATATGTGAAATATTTGAAAGAAATTGTATTTAATATAAAGCTTGCGCATAGAACATGTCTATCTGCAATTTGTAAATAATTTGCACGCTCACGTAGATTTGTCTCTCGGCTTACAGTGCCGCCAAGTTTTTTTGCATTAAATTTTTATTCTGAAAACACTTTCTCTTTTTGGTTTTTTTGTTTTTCACGGAAACTAAAGTTTTGCTAGATGTACTTGTTAGTTTCATTACAAATCGTTTTGTTAATGTAACAAAAATTTAATAAACCAAGCAAATGCTTTCTTTCAAAATTTTTCCGTGATGAAACCTTATCAAAGTACATAGTTATGTACTTAAATTAGGATATAATAATGTACAAAAGTAACGTAGAAAATTTACTTGGTGCTACTTTGTGATATCACTTCTTTTGTAAAACAGGTTTTATAGAGAAAAAAGTTTTTAGATATAAAAAAAAATAAAAATACTATAAATACAATACGTGTTGTGTGTGTACTTGGTGCTTTTTTTTACCTTTTTTTTGAAAAGGTAAGTTTTTTGTGATATAAAACCGTACGATTTAAAGCTTACAAGTAGTTTGACGAAAGAACAGACAAGTGAACATCTTAACACCAAGTTCTTCGATATACATAAGTGATGATTCAAGGTATGTGTTTTAATTATTAATAATAAGTCTTGATAAATAATTGTTTATATACATGTTTGCTATTTAATCATGTACAGCACTGAAGAAGATTAAAATAAATAGTCGAAACGGTTGCTTCAATTACAATTTAATTTATTATTGTGCAAGACACCCTGCAAAAAGTTCAGAAACGTCCTATTGTTCAACACATTTGAATTTTTACATAACTGAACTCGGAGAGGATTTTCTCCGATTATATTGTTACGCGAGGGGCACCGCGTATGTGTCGCGGGAGCCGCCTGAACGGCGTGCGCTTGATGCGTCTGTTCGTTGCCGGGCGACGGTTGTGAGAAGAAGAAGAACCGGATTCGGAGCTGTCACGGCGCGTCTCGACGATTCGTGTAACGGGCGATTAACGCTGTATTTGTAACGAAATAAAGTGTGTTCATAAGAAAGTGCGCCTTTGTCATTGCCGCGTCCGCGNACGCGAGTATCGGCGTCCCTCGAGAACGGCTCCGCGCCCCGCGGGCGCAACAATTTTGGGGGCTCGTCCGGGATACGAGGACGGTCGGAGTGAGGGAACGCGGGAAGAGAAAGAAATTTTTGGGACTGATCTCGCCGATGGAGACGCGCGCCGCGAGTGCCGCAAGGCGAGGACGGTCGGCGGCGGTGGGCGACGTCCTGGAGGGCGGCTTGTCCGCTGCAGGAGGAGGCGGAAGGGGAGAAACGGCGACGGAAGTCGCGGCTCTTCGGGCCGCTCCTGAGGAGATACTCGCGCTGCAAGAGGAGCAGCGGCGCGGGCTCGAGCTGACCTGTCAGCGGGGAGAGGAGTTTGGCNACTTCGCACGGCAGCGGTTGGAAGAGGAAATCGGGAGTTTCGTGCGGCGGCGGGAGGAAGAGCTCCGACGCCTAGAGGAGCGGCTTTTCCGCGGANAATCAGGCGAGTCGCTTCCGGTTTTGTTTTGCCGCGCGGGCGCGATGTCGCCGGAGAAATTTTAGTCGGGTCGTGGGTCCGGGGCTCCCTCTTGAGGCGAGTTCGTTTCCATGAGCTGAACCTCGGTTGAGGGGGAGGAACGAGAGGGGATTCCGGGTCTTGTTGTGTTACGAAGGCGCGACGCGTTGGNGACCTTTCTCTGAGCTCCGCAGCAGGGCGGGTCGTTTTTGTTTTGTGCGGTTTNGGTTGGGTTCCGGCTTTCAGGTTCTCCGCTTCGTGTGGGTTCTTTTTAGATTCTCGTTGGTGTCTATTCCGGTTTTCTTTAGCAGTTATCGCAATTTATGCTGGTTGCATANAAGTTGCGGCACTATGTCTCTATGTTGAGTTTTCATTTCTACGATGGGTTCCGCCTCTACCCGAGGGGAGGGTGGAGGTGTCGTGCGGCGCCGCGGTTGCGAGGTTTCGGGGTGGTACGCGCGCATTGGTGTGCGTGAATTTATTTTGGGAAGTGGAACTCCCTCTGTGTACTCCTGCGCTGGACCCGTTATTAGTTCTTTAGTTTTAACATTTTGTGTTGAGCGAATTACTCGTTTTGTTGGTGTCTTATTTTAGTTTAGTTACGTCGGTGCCCGGTTCAGCGTTCGTCGTGTCGTCTTGGTCGCCGTGGGACGCTCTTACGTGGGAGGCGTCGTCGTCGTGAAATCGTTTATTAGTTTTTTTTTTTTTTTTTTGTTAGGGAAGACCGCCTCGTCCACGGTTTTTGATGCGTGTTTTTCCGTAGACCGTTGGGCGAATGCCAAGGCGGGGACTTGGGGTGCCCGTTTTAGGGCGAAGGGTTCACGCATATGTTTCCCCCCCCCTTGTCCGAAGACCGAGATGCGTGTCAAAGAATTTCCGGAGCCCCGAAAAGAGAGAAGAGATTCGGGAAGAATTTCTTCTGCCAGTAGCTCGAGATCCTGGAACAGCAGCTCGGGAGTGAGCGGGACCACTGGAATCCTCCTTTGTTTGTCGGGACGACAAACTGAAAGAGGAGGGAGGCAGTGTTACGCGAGGGGCACCGCGTATGTGTCGCGGGAGCCGCCTGAACGGCGTGCGCTTGATGCGTCTGTTCGTTGCCGGGCGACGGTTGTGAGAAGAAAAAGAACCGGATTTGGAGCTGTCACGGCGCGTCTCGACGATTCGTGTAACGGGCGATTAACGCTGTATTTGTAACGAAATAAAGTGTGTTCATAAGAAAGTGCGCCTTTNTCATTGCCGCGTCCGCGTACGCGAGTATCGGCGTCCCTCGAGAACGGCTCCGCGCCCCGCGGACGCAACAATATATTCAATTTATATATTTTTATATTTTTTATATTTTTTTATTCAATTTATATATTTTTATATTTTTATATTTTTTATGTTCAGGATTATATGTTTGTTTATATTTTGTAAGATTATATATTTATTTATATCTAGTTTTAGGAAAAAGAGGAACACTGGTTATATAGTAGAGCGATGTAGAATCGCAGCCGTGGTCGCGGCTGTGGTCGTATTCGAGGTGGTCGAGCAAAAACAATCCAAGTAATTTTTTGAATGTCTAAAACCGTAATTGTGACATGGACCCATCACAATAGAGAATGTAAAAAACAAAGAATGAAAAATATTGAATTGTTTAAAATTAAAAATTAAAAATTGAAGACACAACTTTTCAACCAGAACCGGAGGTTGTCACCCGGGGCTGGTAGGCAACCGGAGGACGACCATCAGTACTTGGACCACGGACTGGATCGGCTGCTCCAGGACTTGGGGGATGGCCAGCAGGAGTTAATAATCAAGGCTGCGGAGGACGGTCAGCAAAAACCTGTGGAACAAGAGGAACGTTAAGGCAAAACTAGTTNTTTATGTTTCTTTTGTTGGTAACCCGTAAAGGGGTGTGTTTAAGTATATATTTATGCAACAGATAAGCAGTGTTAGTTATGTCTTGTAAGAGCTAATTTTAAGCCAAAACAAGTAAGTCTTAGTTAAGGGTTCAAGTAGTCATAGTTGGCAATATTAAGTTCCTAAGTTTTATAACCCGTTGTGATTAGCCGTTAAAGGCAAAAATTTCTTTTTAGTTTTAGTTTTAGTTTTATTNTTTTAGTTACTTGTTTTCTATTGCCGTCGTTGTTTGAGTTAAAGGGCCGCTTGTAAGTACACTTAAACATACATAAAACAAACAAACAAACAAATAAACACTCAAACACACACAAAACAAACAAACAAACAAATAAACACTCAAACACACATTAGTCACACATACACATAAATACACACCCAGGAAAAAAGTAAACAAGTAACAGTTCAGACATACACCAATCAGTCAGGGTTCAAGCCCACAGTATACGTACACAGGCACACACCTTAACTCGCACCCTTACAGTCACTTGAAAATCATATACACATACACGCATAAGGCCGTACACCTATACTATANACATCAGAAGATCATACACACACCGTCCACACTAAAAACAATCATTAAGTCACGTACATAAGGTTATATACAAATACACGCATAAAGCCATAAACATACACCAAACACGTCAGAGGGTCGTACACATCCCGTTCACACTAAAATCAGTCACTAAGTCACATACATAAGATCAGTCAGGAGACACACACACGTATTAGAATAAACACTCTTACATAATAAACACACACCAGAGGACCACCCACACTTCAACTACACTATTACCAGTTGTTAACTCGCACATACGTAATCATTCAAAACACACACACACAGTCAAATAAGGATTCACACATACATTATCCAAGTTAGGAGGTCACAATTGTCTCAGCCATACTAGTCTTACATATTAACTCATTCATTCGACTCGTACTACATGTATACACTAACACACGATTAAGTAGAAAAACAGACACCATCCATACCACACATACACAAACATTCTCACAACACACATACTTACCCTTATTCGCGCCCCTAGAATAAAAGGAGTGAGGAGGCGAAGCTGCGCGGTCAGGAGAGGCGGCGGAGCAAGCAGTCGATAGAGAGTTCTCGCCAAGTGCGGATCTAAAGGCGATACAAACAAGCTCTTCGCGGCTCATTTTGCGCATGAAATAGTTATTGTTTAACGCGAGTAATATTAAGAGCGTGAAAAATATATGTATAATATATAAGTGTAAAAAATAAACGTAGTGAAAACTAAGTAGTGTTTATTAAGAGCGTTGTTTTGTTCTCCCTGTGCCCTGGAAAGATGTACTCAGGTTGAAGAAGAGGGGAAGGACTGAAACACGCGGCTGATGAAATCCTTGGTGTTTGGAGGAAGCAAACAGCGATAAAACACCTGGCGACCGTTGAATAGGGAAGAAAAAAAGTAAGTCTCATCCATTCGAACATCTAACCCCGGTCACAAAGTCACCTACATCTTTGTCATTATATTGAATTGTATATTTTAATTATTATAAAAAAGTGTTTTTAAGAATGTAACTTGAGAGAGAAAGAGACAACAAAAACAATAATAAACGTAAATTCTTAATGTATTTTTTAGTTACATCTAAATAACTCTTCATTAATCAGACTTTGATCAGTCATTGACTGACTTCGACTTTTAGTACAGAATTACCTCGTCGTATAGATTTGTACGGAAAATAGAAAGTTGCCCTTACCGAGATTTACTTTTCTTCTTTTTTTTTTAGTTGTAACGGAGCCGATTTTCTTTCGGCTTCGCCCGGCCTTCCGCCTGCCGGACAGCTCGGTCAGCGCCAAGGATCGGGGAGGGGAAGGCGTGAAATTGCGACACTCGGTTAATTGAATGCTGAAATGTAGTGGAGGTTTATTCNCTTAATTAAAGTATTTACATTCGATACAGTTAANGCGGTATTTACAATGGATAGATTAGACCGCTNGGTTTATCGGCGAGGTGATTCCGGCACGGAATGGTGTACGGAGGTTTTAAATCGCGGCAGTATTTAAATCGGCGCGGTGGACTTATAATTAACTTAATACTACAGGGTATATGTACACGGGGAAGGTCTATGCCCGGTCAACGGATATTTACCGGGATCGGTTTTATCGGCGCGGTGATTTCGTTACGGAAAGATTCGCGACGANTCGGACCGTGTTGGAGTATGAATCGGTGCGGCGGAAACCAAAGGGCGGCACGGCGGACTTACAATTTACCTTAACTCTACGGGGTTTATATACACG
>NW_018023017.1:0-5364 GCF_002006095.1 Pseudomyrmex gracilis | reverse complement strand
CCGGAGGAACCCTCTAGCTCAAGACAACGCCTCGAACTAGAGAGCAGGAACTGGTCTCGACTGCCGAAATCGCTCGGCTTTTATACCCCGGAGCGGCCTATGGTCCGTCCGGGGTCGGCGTGCGGAATGCGGTTGTTTGCGCGCTAATCACACACCTGTGCCGTGTCGCACGGGCACCGGTTCACG
Organism: Pseudomyrmex gracilis; assembly: GCF_002006095.1. Taxonomy (NCBI): domain Eukaryota; kingdom Metazoa; phylum Arthropoda; class Insecta; order Hymenoptera; family Formicidae; genus Pseudomyrmex; species Pseudomyrmex gracilis. Next base: position 5,178 of record NW_018023017.1, on the reverse strand, counting down.
TGCGTTCTTCTATGCTATATTTCCGCGTCATGAAATATAGATAGGTATCGGAACTATCGCTTGACGCGTAGAACGGTCGGAACTATATTATTCGCTATACTACGTCGCGCGGACGGGAACATAATGAACATATACGGGTAACTGTAGTAACTGAATAATTAACGAATGTAATTGAAAGATACAACTCATAAAAAAGAATACAGAGTAATAATAGCAATAGTAAGAAGAACAATGAAAAAAGAAACAATATTTACATATGTACAGGTGACGGGGCTAGCCCCGTCACACTCCCCTCTTCCTTTTTAGGGAGACACATCTCCCCGACGTACAAAACGCGCCAACGTGAGGTGGCCGTCATGGTCCCAGCGGAGCACCCAGTGGCCACCGCTGACCTTTGCCCGGTAGCGGCGGACGGTGTGTATTATGTGGGTCGCAACTCGGATGGTAGCTCCCGGCACCGTAACTTCGGTGATTGCGCTGTCGCCGGTTGCGGCTGGAGTGGTGATGGTGGCGACTTTGATGGTGACGGAGGATCCGGATGTGCCTGGCCGGGTGGTGGTTGTTGGTCGTTGTTCCAGTTTGGTGATGGTCTCTTGGTGACTGTTCTGTCGGTGTGTTGGTGTGATGGACGACTGCCGACCGGTGGTTCGTCTTTGGACCCGCTCTAGTCGGAGGGATAGCGGAGTTCGTGAGGCGGCCGTACGGTCGCTCTTTTTGACTGCACTTGTCGCAGGTGGCGGAGCAATTAGTACTGCTTGTCTGGCTGGTGGGGTGGCCGGTTTGCTCGGTCGGGTTGGTCGTTGTACCGTTGGGTCTGTTTCGAGCCGCTCGGATGCTCGTTTGCGGACTGCGGCCCGTACTTCGTCCGGCGTGAGCTGCGGTGGACCTACGGTGGTGCTCGGCGGTGTTGTGCAGCACCGTTCTATCATTTCCGCAAACTTCGCGTCCATTTCGATATTGTTGGCTATATCCGCGTGTAAAGACATTGTGTCGCAACGGTAACTCGCTTGGTACTGAGAGAAGCTTGTGTCTAACTTTGCGACGTCGGCTCGGTTTTCGTTCCGGGTGGGGTTGTTTGTCTGTTTTTCTGTGTTTTGCCCGTTTTGGCCACATTCTTTGAGTTGGCTGACGTAAATGTGCCGTGCGTATTTCCCGTTGCTGTCGCGCAAGTCTACTATCACAGGCGAAATTATTCGTGTTACCGTGAATGGGCCTGTATACCTCGGCAGAAGTTTGGCTGCCTTGTATTGTGTTTTATCGGATAGTTCGTGTGTTCTTTTATAGACAGTTTCCCCGATTTTTGGTCGCCAGGATCGCCGGCGCAAATTGTAATTCCCGGCTTGCCGCTGAAAGGCCCGTGCGAGATTGATGCGGGTAAGTTCGTAGGCCGCGTCTAGTTGTTCTAGCCGCTTGGATGTACTGGGTGGTCGGTTTATTTTCCCGGTGGCGGGGTTTTCTGGGGCTCGTAGCTTCCTGCCGTGATTTAGGAAGGCCGGGGTGCAACCGGTTGATTCGTGTAGAGCGGTATTCATGGCGAATTGAATCTCTGCTAATTTTCGGTCTCATGCGCGTTGATTTCGGCCTGTAAATTGTGCAATCATCGTTTTGATGACGCGATTCTGCCTTTCTTCGGGGTTGCATTGCGGGGTGTACGGAGGGGTAAGCCGTGGTTTCGCCCCTATTTCCCGCAACATTTCCCGGAATTCTCGACTAACAAATTGTCGTCCGTTGTCGGAAATGACAACCTCTGGGACGCCATGCCGTAGGACTACGTCTTCGTAGAACCTACGGGTGACAGCGGTGGCGGTGGCCTTGCGCAATGGGCGGATTTCGGTCCATTTAGAGAATTTATCTTGTGCTGCTAGAAGCCAGGTATTGCCGGCACTGGACCGAGGTAATGGTCCTACTAGGTCTATGGCGACGATCTGCTAGGGATGGTCCGCGGGGGTTGCATGCATCTTCCCGGGAGTACCGCTTTGTGAGGATTTGTAATTCGCGCACGAAGTGCAATTCTTAACGTACTTGGCGGCGTCGCGAAACATGCCGGGCCAGTAATACAGCCGCGCGAGTCGGGCGATTGTTTTAGTGATGCCGAGGTGGCCGGCGGTCGGGGCACTATGATTTTCCTGGAGTATTTGCTCGCGTTGGTTGGTCGGTACGCAAACCTTCCATTCTTCCCCTGTGTCGTCTTTATTGAGGGAATGGAGAATGTGCCGGAATAACTTTCGGTTGTGGATACAATAGTCCGGAAATTCTTCCGAATTTTCCTAAACGGCGGTATAAACGCGATCGTACCACTGGCGGCGAGTTCCTGTGTCTGCGGTGCATGTTTCGTTCGTGAGCTCGATCGGGTGACGGGAGAGTGTGTCGGCTACGTGGTTCAGGGCCCCTTTTCGATATCGAACTTCGAAATCGTATTGCTGAAGCTCTAACGCCCACCTTGCGAGCCGGCCGGTTGGATTATCAATTNTCTGAAGCCATTTCAATGCTTGGTGGTCTGTGATGACCACGAAGTGATAACCCTCGAGATATGCTCTCATTTTCCGTATTCCCCAGAGTACGGCGAGGCACTCCTTTTCCGTGACGCTGTAATTGCGCTCGGCTCCATTGAGCGTACGGCTCGCATATGCTACCACGCGTTCCTTCTCCCCGTGATTTTGTGTGAGGACGGCGCCAAGCCCGTATTCGGATGCGTCAGTTTGCAGGCAGAACGTCCGGTTAAAGTCGGGGCAAGCGAGTACGGGTGCCGTTGTGAGTGCGGTCTTTAACGCTTTAAATGCGTCATCTTCGGTCGTGGTCCATTGCCACTTCACCCCTTTGCCCGTTAATCGCGTGAGTGGTCGAGCACGGTCCGAAAAATTTTTGACAAAACGGCGGTACCAGGATAACAACCCTAGAAATTGTCTTACCTCGCGTACGTTCTTGGGTGGGGGAATGTGCGTGATTGCTTCTGTTTTTTCGGGGTCTGTGCTGATGCCATTTCGGGTTATTAAATGACCGAGGTAGCGTAATTGTTCGGCCCCAAATTTACATTTTTCTGGGTTAATTCGGAGGTTTGCCCGTCGTAATCTTTTAAATACCTCTTGAAGGTGTTGTAAGTGAGCTTCGAGGTTTGGACTTACAACAATAATGTCGTCTAGATAGACGAAGACGTTCGGCTCGAGTTCCGGGCCGAGTACGGTATCCAGCAATCGCTGGAATGTGGCCGGCGCGGAGTGAAGGCCAAATGGCATGACGCGGAACTGCATCAGTCCGCGCCCCGGGACGGTAAAGGCGGTGATCGGGCGACTTTCTGGCGCAAGCGGCACCTGCCAGTAGCCGTTTTTTAGGTCGACGGTTGAGAGGTATCGTGCCCCCCTTAGCTTGTCTAAAGTGGCTTCGACCTGTGGCAGGGGATACGCGTCTTTTTCTGAGACTTCGTTGATTTTTCTGAAGTCGATACAGAAACGTGGCCGGCCGTCTTTTTTCTTTGCTATGACGACGGGTGAGCTCCACGGACTTTGTGAAGGCTCTATTACTCCGGCGCGTTCCATCGCCTCGACCTCATCATCTATGATTTTCTGCATCGCGGGATTTCGAGGGCGGTACCGCTGTTTGATGGGTACGTGGTTTTTTAACCGGATTTTGTGCTCGGTTAAACTGGTTGGCCCGTTGATGTGCTCAAACTTCGGCAGTTCTGCCTTGAGGAATCGTTGGAAACGTTCTTTTTCTTTTTCGGCGATCGTATAGCACCCGCAAGATTCATTATTAGTTCGTTTTGGCGGTGGTGGTATATTAATGCCGAGGTGTGCTATTATGTCGACTCCGAGCAGTACGTCGACGGTGAGGTTGGGCATTACCCCAAAGGAATGCATTGTTTTCGTTCGGCCGATCGTGATGGGTACTTTGTACCAGTCTAGTATAGGGGTTTCGCTACCGTCGGCCAATCGGACGGGCAGATCGGTACCCTGAGGTTGGTATTGGCGGGCGCGGCAATGTTCCCCGGCGGCTTGGTTGATGAACGAGCGCATGGACCCGGAGTCTAATAAGGCCGAGAGGTTGCGTCCCAGGAGATTTACGACGGTCATTGGTCGTGGGTTAAACGTAAGTGAGAGATCGGCCGGGCCTACTCGTTTTCTTCCCCGGCCGGTTGCCCGTTTCCCGGCGGGTGGCAGTCACGGGTCAGTATACCGGTTTTCNCGCAAGCTGAGCAAAATTTTTGGAACGGCCGCTTGCAGTCGGCTCGTCGGTGGCCGCGTTGGCCGCAGTTCCAGCAACAATCGGCTTTTTTGTATGAGGAGTTTACCATGGCCGAATCGTTTTTATCGGCCTTCGTTGCCCCTGTGTTTCCCTTTTTGTTCGCGACCCGTCACTTATACTCTGCCTCGGCTTGTTCGATGCTCTCGTGTTTGGTTACGCGGCGAATTAATTCCCCGGTTTGATTGACTTCGTCGCGCCGAATGTATCGGCGGTATGTCGGCCGCATGTTCTCATAAATGCGGTCGATCTGCTGCGCGACGCTTAATCCCCCGAGTCGACGCATCATCGTCTGTAACTCGGTGGTGTACGCTCGAAACGGCTCGTTTGGCCCTTGAATCCGGTCTCGGATCTCTCGGTCCAAGGCCATATTATTATGCGGCAGGTAGCACAATCGGAAAGCGGCCACGAAGTCTTCCCACGTTTCCCAATACTCGCGATTGTTGCGGTACCATAGGAGTGGTTCCCCTGAGATCAATTCAGGTAAACATCGGAGTAATTGCTCGTAGGAGAGCCCGTAGCCGCTCCTGAGCTCTTCCACGCGCTCGAGGAACGCGAGGGGATCCTTTCCGGTAAACCGGCAACCCCATTTTCGGACCAAATTCATGGTCTCTCCTATTGGCGGAGGGGGCGTCGGGGTAGGGTCGGCCATGATCGGCAGTTTGTTCTTTTCCCTAATGTTGCTTTCGTCGGCAAATATGCTTGGGTTACGGTCGGCGAATGTTTTTAATCGCTTTCGCAATTCGTCGATTGAGCCGGAGGTGTCGATATGATACTCCCGTAAAGCTTCAATTAACTCCTCTTTTGAGAGGGCGTGAATCCAACCTCTTGTGCTTGGCATCACGCGCCCTCAGTGTCGCAATTTCTACCGGGCTTTAAAAAAAAAACGGTCCCTGTTCGGGCGCCATGTAACGGAGCCGATTTTCTTTCGGCTTCGCCCGG
>NW_018023016.1:12195-21120 GCF_002006095.1 Pseudomyrmex gracilis | reverse complement strand
AATGTTTTGTAGTATATAAATGTTGTAAAACAGGTTTTATAGAGAAAGAAGTTTTTGGAGTATAAATAAAAAAATAATTTAATTTAAATACAATACGTGTTGTGCGTGTACTTGGCGCCTGTTTTTACCTTTTTTTAAAAAGGTAAGTTTTTAAAGTATCACACAATTTATATTTTGTTCCTTAGAGTATCACACACTTTATATTTTTTAAATTTACAATAAATTAATTACTAAATGGATAAATTAATATCCATGGATTAATAAATTATATCCATTTATTAATTTATTTATTGTAAATTTAATCCATCGTAATTGTAATTATTATAGTTTTGTCGACTGAAGATGACTTAAATATAAGTTAAAACGTTTCGACACACAACTCGTCTATATTATTGCAAATAAAACCCTGCATCTGGTTCCTATTGGCCGATCACTCTACATAATTTAGTAGTATCAATTTAATTACAGATGGCGTCATTTTCTAGATTTCATTATAGCAACCATTTTTTTAAATGAGAGTCAATTTTCTGTTTAAAACAAAAGTTGTAAGCGGTAATGATACGAATACAACGGTTTTTTATTTTTTTAAATTTAGATCATTTTTCACTGAGTTACAACGTTCCCAAGTTTACGCATACATTTTTTTAAACAATTCTATCAATGTAGGTAAATAGATGTGTTCTTACAATAAAACTTTTGTATTAAACATTTTTTGATATCACTAATAGTTCTCGAAATAATAGTTTTCGAAATAATAGTTTTCGAAATACATCAAGAAAAGCGCAAAGCCACTTTACACATGAGGAGTGTTTCACTCTTTAGAATCGTTTTTAGGCCGCTAGTGAAAATTTCTACAATCATGTAGTTATCTATACATGTGTACATAGTTGTATCGTAAAAACATCTCTATGTAATCGCATAGTAATATAATTTTGAAATAAGGTTTTTCCAAAATTTATTTTTGCCATCTTTTTATAAGGAACTTGAGTTATATACTACGATAAAAGATAGTGATTTAAAAAAAAAGATTCTTTTTTTCTCTGAATATTTCTATGTTGCAGTGCAACTTGATTTGAGAGATCATTGAGAATTCTTTTGCGTTCTTTTGTCTTCTATTTCTATGTTGCAGTGCAACATAGAAATATTCAGAGAAAAAAAGAATCTTTAGTTTTAAAATCACTATCTTTTATCGTAATATATAACGCAAGTTTCTTATAAAAAGATGCTAAAAATAAATTTTGGAAAAAACTTATTTCAAAATTGTATTACTATGCGATTACATAGAGATGTTTTTACGATACAACTATATACACATGTATAGATAACTACAAGATAGAAGTTTTCACTAGCGGCCAAAAAACGATTCTAAAGAGTGAAACACTCCTCATGTGTAAAGTGGCTTTGCGCTTTTCTTGATGTATTTCGAAAACTATTAGAGATGTCAAAAAATGTTTAATATAAAAGTTTTATTGTAAGTACACATCTATTTACCTACATTGATAGAATTGTTTAAAAACATTTGTGTTTATAAAATTGTAGAACACTTTTTTGTAAAAATTATTTTTATTTTTTATTTTATTTTTTTGTAATTTTATTAGTATGACTAAATAGAGAATATTTTTCTATGAAAGTTTTAAATAAAACATTTTTTAATCTCTTATGTGTATTAACTGAGCTTGTATGAACCAATGTTGCAGGATGTTGTGCAGTAAAAAACAATGTTGAAGCAAAACGTTTCGACTATTTATTTAGTCATCTTCAGTTGCAGGACTGTAATACAATTATTTTATTATACATATTTGTTNATTACTTTTGATAACAAATTATTACGCACAAATAAATAGAATAAAGAAAATTAGTATAAAGAAAAACGCACCTATATACACTTCTAAATTAACAAAGATTGAATTATGTGTGTGTCATGTTTGAATGTTTAGTACAAACTGAGAGTCAAAACATATTGAACGGTTGTCAGGTAAACATGGTAGGTCAATTTATAAAATTTGAGAGTCAAAGAATTTTATCGATAATCGGTAAATAAGATTTGTCAAGTAAGTCTGTGTCTGTCATAATATTTAAAGTGTTTTCTTTCATCTTTATGTGTAGCATTTCTGAAGTAGTGCGCTTGTAGAAATTTGTTTCTTTATCTAAAACTTGTACTGAATTCCAGTTAAAATTATGTCCAGTAGTCAAACCCCGGTAAAACATTTTTCATATATACTTATACACAAATTAAAATAATTATATCTAATTTATATGCAAATTTATATGCCGAATATGTCCATACAATTTTATACATGGAGAATTTCTTTTTTTAAGAGAATGGCTTCAAAGATATTCCATATCAAATTACAAAATAACTTTATTAGTATTATGTTAGATACAAAAAAATTATATGAAACTATATTTTTACTATATTTTTAAAAACTTTTTGATATATAATCATATATACTTATACACAAATTAAACTTAGTATATCAAATTATGCAAATTTATATACCGAATATGTCCATACAATTTTATACATGGAAAATTTTTCACCGGGACAATGTTCAAATAATACTAAAATTGTAAATTTTTTTTTTAACGTAATGCATATGCTCTTTAATTCTCGTAATCAATTGTCTACTAGTTTGTCCGACGTAACATGCTTTGCAGGATTCGCATTCTATGTGATATACAACGTTTTTATTTTGTTCTATTGGGACCGGGTCTTTGTGTGTTTTAATATATTTATTTAAGCGAGATATGCATCTATATGTTAATTTAATATTCATTTTATTAAGGCGGTACTGGATACTGACTATAGAGTCCTGTAAACCGACGTTTTTATAACCTAAATTTCTTTATTTTTTAATTTTATTTACTGCACAACATTAAAAGCGCTTCTACAGAAGCAAATAAATATACAAAACTATATAAAGCTTTTGAAAATGGTTATATAATGCTTTTTTGAACTTGTTTTTTATTTATAATGATAGTATATGATATCAAATACACATCATCACGAAATTAGGTTTCTCTCATCAATGAGATAGTCAAATCATAATTTGAATAGCTCATTCGATTTGTTTTTGTCGTATGTTGGGCGCTCTTTCTCTGAAAATACTTATATAAGCTTAGAAACAATTCTACATACATGAATATATGGTGAGGTTATAGGAGGAAACTGTATAAGAAAAAATTTGTGCCTAATTTTGACATTCCAAAGAACAAGCGCCAATTCTTAGCACTATTTACTTATTTCTGGAGAAGCATTTTAGATTTGATGCAGTAAATACGACACAGAATCTGATTTAAGAACGTCGGTTTACAGGTCGTTATAGTCGGTATCCAGTACCCTCTTAAGATTATAAGAAAGAGTCTTATATTGTTCACCTGCGAACGGTATTACAAAATGGTTAACTTCATTAGTTGTTTGTGTGTCGATGTCAATGTCAGTGTTAAAATTATTTAATTTCGTGTTAAACAGTGTTTTGAGTCGTTTATTAATAATTTAGAATATTATGTCTATTGGAAAAAAAGTTTTCCATAAGAATTTTGATGCACAATTTTAAGTTTTTTTGGTGAAAAGATAGATCTGACAGTAACAACGCTCTATCTACGAGAGTAATTATTGTACCAATTTTATGACACAGAAGGTTGTTGGATAAAAAATGTAAGTACCTGCCAGAAAACGTTGGTTTGTGGTACCAGTCACAAAGCAACGTATTTCTTTTTATAAATGATAAGTGTGTCTAAAAAACTGGGTAAATATACAGAATAAGGGAGCCCTCTCCGATCGGCTACTCGTTCACATATATTGTAAATATGACCTTCCTGAGTACGTTTCTAAAAGTTTTAGCTGTCGCTCATTGTTTATAAAAAAGTTATTATCAAAAAAATTTTATAAATAAATCTTTTTTCCCGACAACATGTACATTTTTTGTGAGTTGAAAGCATGTAGGCAAGGGGGGCTGCGCCCCCCCCCGCAGGTGGAGGGGCTTCGCCCTTCTCCCCTGCTCCCCCTCCATCTGCGGGGGAGCGCAGCCTACATGCTTACAACAAAGAAATAAAAACAAATCGTATAGCGATTCAACCCATAAAAAAAAATATGTCTGTGTGTAACACATATATTTTTACATAAATACATCTTACATTTAATGTAGTGGATACATTGCACTCATTATGTCGAAAAAGACATCAATTTTAGTATCAAAATTACACATTGAGCGAAAAGGCGATTACGAACGAAGAAATCAAAACAAAACAGAAACTTTCGGGGTATGCTACATATACACCCAGCGAACAATTTCTGACTGCGCAGACCTGGCAACAGAAACTGTGTGCAGAAACGCTACAATACGGAAACATGCTTTGTGTGCTGCCAAAGTTGTTAACACACAGACACGAAAAACGCAACATGGTCACCAAAACTCACCAAAACCATATCCTACTGAGGACACAGATGGATATGGATTTGATGTGGCGGTTGGCTACAAAATCGCGACATCTGACAACCAAATTGTTTGCTGGGCACACATTGTTGGCAACATAAACATTACTCATTTCCTTCTGAAATGTACACGGTGAAAAACGATAGTTTATTCATGAAACTTTTTTTGTTCATAACTTTTTTATAAACAATGAGCGACGGCTAAAACCTTCATATTGTTACTCAGGAAGGTAATCTTAATAATATATGTGAACGAGAGAAAAGCCGATCGGAGGGGGCTCCCCTATTCTGTATATTTACCAAAAACTGATACAATTGTCAACTTGAAGTTCGTGTGTGAACTGTAATCTGTGATGGATAGAATTGAATGTATTAAGAACGTCTGTAATTTTGTCTTTATGCACTGATAGTAAAATATCGTCGACATATCTATAATATATTGGAATATTATTTTAATATGTTTAGTGCTTTTAGTTCTATGTCTTGCATCGTGATGTCTGCTATTATAGGTGAGAGAGGGGAACCCATTGGAGTTCCGAAGATCTGTTTGTAAATTTTGTTATTGAAAGTAAAATATGTCGACGACATGACGAAATCAAGTGCTATTAAGAATTCTTGAAGTGGAATTTTTGTATTTAGTCTTATGTGTTTCCATCTTTTAGATACGCTTTCTAATGCCAGTTCAATGGGTATATTGGTGAACAATGATGTTACGTCAAAAGAACAAAGTATAAAATTGTTATTGATTTTTTGTCCTGATAGTTTATTATATAAATGAAAACTATCTTTGATGTAGAACGGAGAATTAGGTATGTTGTTGTATATGATTTTATGTAAAAACAGAGAAAAATGATGTAACGGGCTATCAATGGTTGATATTATAATTCTATATGGATGGTTTAATTTATGGATTTTGGGAACACCATATGCTCTCGGTAGTCTCGGACCACTATTATACATGTGTTTCTTTTGTAAGTTATTAATATAATCTTTAATGTTCCATCTATCTAGTAATAGTTTAAGTTGATTGTTGATGTTTTTCAGTGGATTTTGATTTACGTGTATGTATGTATTTTCATCTTTGAGTATATTGTTAATTTTGTCAATATAATCGTTTTTGAGTAAGGCTACAGTGGTGTTCCCTTTATCTACTCTCGTAAACATAATATTAGGATTATTGTTGATAAAATTTGAGACTGATTTGGCTTTTTGGAGTATATTGTTGTCTATGTATGTTAGTAGTTTGTTGTCATCTATGAATTCATTAAGGTAGGATGTGATGTGATTGTGGATATGTGTTTTAGTGGTGCGGTCATATTTCATTATATTGCGTTCTGCATCTTTGATAGTTTCTATGACAATGTTCTTTTTATTGTGTCTGACTGGGAGAGTGAATCTATGACTTAATTGTAATATTTCTGTAATATTTGATGGGATTGTTGTGTCAGTGAGATTTATGAACCATTTATCGTTTAATTTTAGATCTGTATTATGTTCATGTTGAAATTCTTCAGGTTTTATGTGAATTTTGATAATGTTACTCGCTTGTTCGTTATGATTGAAACTGTATTCACATGTCGTGTTGTCTTGAGAAGATTTTGTGTTACATTGGACAAAATATTGGATAGGTTGTATGTTGTGAAAACGGTTATTATTTAAAAGAGTAATTTTTTTGTTAAGATTGATTTTCTTTTTTATAACAAATTTGTTCATCGACACTTGTTGTGTGTATATGAATTGTGTGATGATGTTTTTAGGGAACATTTTGTATATTTCTAATGTTAAACTGTACAGTTCTTTTTTGTGTTGTTCTAATATTCTATATTTGTCGTTAAGTTCTAACTTCATCAGACTTTTTTGTAAATTCTTTATCATATGTGTCATTTTATTGACATTTTTTAAATAGGAAAATGTTGGAAATTTGATATTTGAGCATTAAATTTAGACGGATACAAGTTCGAAGAAAATAGATGTGTAACTGGTTTTTGATAACGTGGTAAACAAACTGGTAGACAATTGATTACGAGAATTAAAGAGCATATGCATTACGTTAACAAAAAGTCTACAATTTCAGTATTATCTGAACATTGTTTGACTACTGGACATAATTTTAACTGGAATTCAGTACAAGTTTTAGATAAAGAAACAAATTTCTACAAGCGCACTACTTCAGAAATGCTACACATAAAGATGAAAGAAAACACTTTAAATATTATGACAGACACAGACTTACTTGACAAATCTTATTTACCGATTATCGATAAAATTCTTTGACTCTCAAATTTTATAAATTGACCTACCATGTTTACCTGACAACCGTTCAATATGTTTTGACTCTCAGTTTGTACTAAACATTCAAACATGACACACACATAATTCAATCTTTGTTAATTTAGAAGTGTATATAGGTGCGTTTTTCTTTATACTAATTTTCTTTATTCTATTTATTTGTGCGTAATAATTTGTTATCAAAAGTAATNAACAAATATGTATAATAAAATAATTGTATTACAGTCCTGCAACTGAAGATGACTAAATAAATAGTCGAAACGTTTTGCTTCAACATTGTTTTTTACTGCACAACATCCTGCAACATTGGTTCATACAAGCTCAGTTAATACACACATAAGATTTTATCCATTTGAACCTGAGGACAACCTTCGCCATTTGACATTGTTATTTTTTAATATCTCTAGTAATTTTCGAGATAAATTGAGAAAATTGAAAAGCCACTTTACATATAAAAGATGATTTTACCTTTTAAAACCGTTTTTGGGCAGCAACGGAAAATGTCAATATTCATCTATTGACCCCTTACATGTGTGAAAAGTTTCATCAAAATCAGAATTTTCGCGAGGTTCTCCCTTGTCAATAAATAATGATCCAAATTCAAAAAATGAAAAACCGTTATGTTTGTCTCATTACCACTTATACTTTTTGTTTCAAACAAAAAGTCGATTTCCATTTTACAAAATGGCCGCCATAATGAAAATCTCAAAAGTGACGTAATCTGTAATTAAATTGACAATGTCATCATTTTTTTCCTTCAAAGCCATAAACTTTTTCTTTTAACTATTTTTCTATAAAACTTATATTTTCCAAGTTATTCAAGTGGCCTGTTTTAACTGTCTCACTCTGTATATACAGTGTGTCTGACAATTACTTTAATATCTCTCAGAGGCAGATAGAAAGAATAAAGCTGAGTCGAAAAGTCCTATACTATTTTGCGAGATTTGCAATAGTTGCCGAGATCTTAATTAACAAAGATTCGCGAATATAAGCATGCATTGGACTGTCTTACGCGCGTAAGACAGCCCGGCACGCTTCGCGCGCTCACGGTGTTATTCGTAGCAACGTATGAAAAGAGCTAATAGAACAGCATATACTATACAACTTATACATAACAAAAAGTAATCGCGCGAAGCACGCTAGTTTATTATTCTTATGCGAGTAAGATAGCCCGATGCATGCTTATTCGCGGATTTTTGTTAATTAACCCAAACAGCACATAACGTCCAGTAGACGTCCAAATTTGGGTCTTATGTAGTCGAAACGTCCATGAACATTATATGTTTTAAGAATGTACATTATTAAACGTACAAAATGTATTTAAATTTAAATGTTTTAGAAATGTCCATCTTATAACCATTTTGTTTTAATATACATGCTGAGCAATATTTTTCAGTATTGTAGAACCAAATCTTAATTAATTTGATGGCGTAGTGATTGAGCATAAAATTAATGATTTTACGGTAAACTTATAGAAAAGCTTCCTTCTCTTCGATTTTTGTGGAACTTGATATTTTTATATAGTTTTAGTCGCTGAACGAATATAAAAAAATTTTTTGTCAGTCGGACATATTCAAGCCGCCATCTTGAAAAAACATGTAAAAACAAAGTTTTTATCACAATTATATCCGTAATTATTAACGTTATAAAATAAGTTTCAAACAAAAACTGTAGGAAATTAAAGTTTCCACAAAAAAGTGTATAAATCTTTGTTTACGAAACTTCAACCGTTTTCATGTTAGAACGCTGAACTCACTTATATTGGGTTGGTGGAAAAGTTCTGCGGATTTTTAGTATAAAATTTAAACACAAAATCGACATTTATACAAATTAATTTAGTCCACAATGTGTTGACCGTCTTGATCTACAACTTGTTGCCAACGTTTCGGTAGGACCTTGATGCCGCTCTCGTAAAACCCTTGGGACTTGTGAGCGAAAAAATCAACGAAGTGATTTCGGATGGCCTCCATTGAGTCGAATTGATGACTGTCAACATTGTTTTGCAGCGAGCAAAACAAGTGATAATCAGACGGTGCAAGGTCCGGCGAATATGATGGGTGCTGCATCATTTCCCAGCCAAAGCTCTGCAATTTTTTTTTGTGATCAAAGAAGTATATGGTCGAGCGTTGTCATGATGGAAAATCACACCTTTTCTATTCGACAATTCTGGCCGCTTCTCTTGCACTACCTTGCGCAATTTG
>NW_018023016.1:3556-6735 GCF_002006095.1 Pseudomyrmex gracilis | reverse complement strand
ATGCAAATTAGGTTTTGCCACCGTTTGTGAAGACTCGTCCGGACCGCACCACGACTTCCGCCGCTTAATGTTGTTGTAGACAACCCATTTCTCGTCTCCAGTGATGATCCGTTTCAGAAATGGGTCTAGAGAGTTTTGTTTCAGAAGAGATTCACACACTAAAATCCGATCCATGATGTTCTTTTCGCTCAGTTCGTGCGGCACCTATACATCAAGCTTTTTCACCATGCCAAGCTTTCTTAATCGATCCATAACGGTTGTATGATGAATGCCGAAGCGCTTCGCAATCTCTCGAGTCGTTAAGTGTCAATCACTCTTCACTGTAGCCAGGAGTTGGTCGTCGTCAACAGAATTTGGCCGTCCAGAGCGTGGTGCATCTTGGAGGTTAAATTCTCCGGAACGGAAGCGAGCAAATCATCTTTCGCATGTGTCTGCGCTTAAGGCCGAGGCACCATACATGGCGCATATTTCGCGCTTAGCGTCCGCCGCTTTATATCCTTTACGGAATAAAAACAGCAAAATATGGCGAAAATGCAATTTTTGATCTTCCATTTTAGTTGTATGCTGTACACGCAAAACACGACCAAAACAAACACTTCTTCCAAATGTCAAGCGTAGTGTGACTTGTCAAAATATGTGCGGCAGACTGACATTTGAACGACACGCGATAATTATTTTCTGACACTATCTTTTTTTTTTAAATGAGGTATAAATATGCCAGAGGAAGTTTTGCTCTATTAGACTTATAGTTACTTTTACGAAATCAAGTAATGTTTTTAGACTTAGTCACAGAGATTCAATATTGAAATTCAGGAGGAGTATGTGTAGGGTACTACCTCCGTAGGCAACCTTCGAAATCTAGCTGTGCAGTTTTTGTTCGTACTACCACGCGATACACGGCCTTTTTTATCGCGTGCCCATCTATGTCGGCCCATCTATTGTGCTCGAGGTATTGTGACTATGATCGCCTTGTGGGAGAGGAATTAATTCGGGAATACACCCGAATTAATTGTTGGAGGCTCGATTCAGTTCGCCGATCAACCAATAAACTCGGTTGAAACGGACCGGCGCGGAAAAAGTCCATAGATGGTGAGCGGATTCGAACTCGGGACCTCCGGGTTCGCAACACCTGCACTCAGTCCGTGAAATCACTGGGCCGGTTTTAACCCACCCTTATATCACTACAACATCATTAATGTCACAATGCAGAGTGCTTCATCTGTGTAACATCATACATGTACAATACATGATTATAGATATCATTCTTTCTTCTAATTGAGGTGATCGGTCTGACTAGCTTAGTGCCGTGATCCTGTTGTCTCCTACTTAAATATGTTACGCATTTTTAAAGTAAATCTGAGTTTCTTTGTTACTATCTTATATGTCTATTTGAATTGAGAAAAACGTTTTATATAAATCCATTTGTGGCCCATTAGATACTTAAAATAAATAATTTTAAAATGTCCAGAAAATGACTACTGGACATCTTTAGAATATTCTAAAAATGTCTCAGGATATAATCTGAACATTCTAAATATGTACAAAACGTCCAATATCTATGTTTTTAATATGTTTTTAGAACATTATTATACTATCTGGCAAGATTTTGGTAACTATTGCGAATCTCGTAAAATGGTATAGGATTTTTCGACTTATTGTCAGTTTTACTCCTGCCTACGAAAGATGTTAAAGTAATTGTCGGACACCTGTATATACATATTATACATATGTATACATATACATATAGTATATATACATACATATTATACATTATATACAGGGTGTCCAACAATTACTTTAGCATCTCTTGTAGACAGGTAGAAGGAGTAAAACTGAGGTAAAAAGTCCTGAATCATTTTTTTCTATTACATATAATAAAGAAGTAATTATTAAATAAATCAAGCCAATCAGCACCGACCTTTAGCCGAACGCACGTCAATGAACCACGCGCCTGGTGTACGTGAGTAAAATAAAGTATCTTTTTTTACATATGTTATTATTAAATTATTGTAAATTTCGGAAAAATCATAACTTTTTCACTCAAATAAAATAATACATACGGAATCACTAGAGATAGTTTTAAGATCAACTGATCGTGTCGGCCTTTTGCACTCGTGTTGCGCTGCTCTATCCAGTGCGATTCCGGTAGCTTGTATCGCGCTAAGAGAGGGACACCGCGATACCGTACTAGGAAGCGGCGTTTCAACTGACAGTGGCGTGAGCGTGTCCTCGTAGCCAGCTCCGGTACGACTGCTTTCCGGTCCCCCGATGTCATCCTCGTCGTCCTCATCCTCTCGTCCGCTGTGCCACCATGCGATACACCACATCTTCAGCCAGGTCCAAGAGAATGGCCTATACTGTAAATCACAAATGTAAACTAATGAAAAAGACAAGCATTGTAAAACTGTAAACGGCGCATGTTGGAAAAATAATTTTATTTGTATAATTGTGTTTATACAACTGCTACTTACGCTTTTGTATTGCGGATAGTGCTTATCAATATAGGAAACGGCAACATGTGTAGCATGCGAAGTATCGTCACCAGTGCTAGACTCGCTTCGCTGTCTTCTTGTTACTCCACCTTCATCCACACCAAAAACTTCCTCGCTATATAAAAAACATAATAATAAATATATACATGTTGCATTGATCACGTCAAATATATATTTGTAAAATATTGATTGCTTACGTTATCAAAAAACAAGAACATTTATATTATAATTGATAAGTGAGGGCCAATACAAGGAGAGTAACAGAATGGTCGTGTGTTATATAGATATTTATTTGTAAAATCAGGCGTTTTGATCCTTGGTTTGGATCTTCATCAATAATAAACTGATTTATATTATATGTACGCGCGCGTGTGTGTGTGTGTGTGTGTCTTTTATATATTATGTGTGTATATAACACATAATATATGCTGGCTCAAATTATTTTTTTTAAGTATAATTAGTATACAAAGCATAAGAAAGCTTTGAAAATACGAGAACTATTTACGCCAGGAATGTGCGATCTGCGGTTCGCATTTCAAGCTGTTTAGGCTTAGTTTTGAGGATTTTGGTCTCCACATACAGTGTGCACTTATAGCACGACGTTTCGTCCAGCGGTGACGTATTAACGGTTAATTTTATAGTCGCGGAATAAAAACACTATAAATTATTATATATATATATATATAT
>NW_018023016.1:0-2446 GCF_002006095.1 Pseudomyrmex gracilis | reverse complement strand
ATATATATATATATATATATATATACGTATATACATATGTTGTTTTTTTTAAGAAAACGCTTATTTTTGAGGATTAGACACTTCTGGTCGAGTTATAAGTGCACACTGTATGTGGAGACCAGAAGTGTCCAATCCTAAAAAATAAGCGTTTTTTCAAAAAAAAAACGTTACAGAAATGTTTGTGCTACTAACACCATGCTATATATATATATATATCTTTTATATATATAATTTTATATATTTATATTATGTACGCATCTTTAGTCTTCTAAATTTTTGATATTCTGAAGTCTAAGATTAAATAAACATATGCACATTAGAAATAACAAAGATATAAAAAAAAGTAACAAGATAATTTATTACATAATATTCAAAAAAGAAAACTACAGCTATATGTGTAACTAACATATTTATGTTTAAAAATAATCAACAGTAGCTAATCTTAATAATAAAAAGCATAAAGTCAATAAGAACTAATCATTTAAGGTGATAATTCAATTAATATTCACCAGAAAAAAGTGCATTAAAGTGTATAGAAAAAAAGTTAAAAATGATTTAATAATACTTCTCAACTGATCATTTGCTAGTACATTTCTACCACACACGTACGTCAAATTAAACAAAACAGACTCGGATCTAGGAAAAATTTAGGAGTAGGATACAATATCACTTGGTTGCCGCCTTCTACAAGTAATGATCATGTGCTAGAAGATCTCTAAAATTAAAGTCATCGTCTAATAAAAGTAATATTACTATTGCGTAATACGAATAACTTTTATTTTCTATAATTTTTTGTAAATATATGTACTATATATTCTCACTTTTTTCACAAAATAAACATTAGGTGATTATGCAGTTTAGCCTCTTTTCCGAAAGTTAGCTATTTTAATCCGGTTTTTTAAAAAACGTTTTATTTCGTCAGTCTAATGAAGAATCAATCAGCGAAGCTCAAACAAATTATGTGCTTTCCCTCTTTTTTTAAAAAAACGTAAAATTCGAAAATTTTTTATATTCACGGGATCTCCCGATCTCGATAATTTTTCGATGTTATAGAAAAAAAGATTTTGAACAACTTTTTCCTTGACATATAACCGTTGTTTGAGCTTAGTTTCCGATATCCGCCAAAAACTATTGCTACTTTTACACTGAATCCTATACGTGTCACGCGGCAATCATTTTTTGGACATCGTGTACATTTCACAAGTAAATATTTTGTTTGTATCACATACTATTATACATGTGTAGGTAGGGAAAGGCTTTGTCTCTTCGTAGGGGGAGGGACTACGCTCCTCGAACATAAAACACATAAAAAACATGAACATAAAAAACATAAAAAACAAAAAAAAGTAATCTTGTTCACCAAATCAATTGTTGCAAAGTAGTACGGACGAAAGTTTCATCGCTTTAAATAATTGGTGGAAAACACTAAACAAGCGACAAGCCGTCGCTTGTATACATTACCATAGAACACAAACAAGTAAGATTCAGTGCAAAATTAGCAAGAGTTTTTGATGCATATCTCGGAAACTAAGCCCAACAGCGGTTCTATGTAAAAAAAAAGTTCAAAATCTTGTCTTCTATGACATATTAAAAAATCATTGATTGAAAGATTGAAAGATTCGGTGAACATATCTAGACAGCACAAGACATCCTCAGGATTATCCTGAATATATCTAGAACGGCTTAAAACATTTATAAGATATTTTAAGATATCATTATAAATATATTTTATGAAGATTTAATATGCATACACACATGATTACATTTAGTTATGTAGAGTATTTAATATAATTTAGAATTATTCAGTATTATGATAAAATATATTAATGTCCGGATAATCACTAGATGTCTATAGGCTATCTACATTTTTTATTATATATATTGGATGTCTTATGATTTTTCAGATAACATCTACATATGTTATGTAGGAATTAATTGGTAACATAGTTAAAAAATATACTATTATCTTTTTTATAACAGAACTTCTCCACGCATATCTAAAATACATTCAGAGAACATCCTATCGTATGTTTCAAAAAAGTGTCTTCGGGATATCGTCTAGACGTTTTGTTTTGGACATGATGCTTCAATCAAACTTATCATATTGATAAACAGTTTTAAGCTTGAAAATCAAACAACGTGACATTTTCGGTCAATGAGAGCCAAACGCTGGATGTTTGTCGTGTATTTTGTATACATATATATATACAATACATATAAGTTCGTGTAAATTTTTAAAAAAACTTACCTTTTTAAAAAAAGGTAAAAAAGTGCGCCAAGTACAGTGCGGAGCACCATATCGTGCGCCGTGAGGAGAAGTAGTTTTCCTCCGGCCGCCTCCTACTACCACGCGCCAGCGGCCCGAGATTTAATCCATATATCGGTACGGTTACCGATGATACATACCGACGCGGTTACCAATAATATCGACAGGCATATGTAATCA
>NW_018023015.1:29587-31510 GCF_002006095.1 Pseudomyrmex gracilis | reverse complement strand
TCACAGTTACACAATTTTTTTGTCACTGTGTATTTGCTACGGAGATTTTGTGAGATTCTTCGTGTTAGTGAACTAGATACTCATGATGCTCAATGCTCACGTTACTAACTTATTGCTGTCAAGGTGCAGAGTGTCGTTCAAAACTTTTGAATATTACAGAATATTTTACGTTTTGCTTAGATTACCTAAATAATAATTAAAAGGTTAATTGTACATTTAAGACTACTGAACTAATTTACAAAACGCTAATAATGCTAATTGTTTCCCTATTATACAGATCGATAGATATATATGCGGTTACAATAACAAAGCAGAATGTAATTATTATGGCAGAATTATAAAAACGTAAATTATAGAAACTATTATAATAATGTAGAATTAATTAATAAAGACATGGGGTAATAATAATTAACTCATAACATAAGGAATCATACTAACAGCAGTAACCACCACCGGGAAGTTGAAAAGTTTCCGAAAAGTTCCGGAATTTGTCAAGATAAATTTTGACGAACATAAACATTTTGTTTATTAACACATGCTGTGTTCAGTGACACATAGTCAATATTGTAAATTTAAGATATCTCGAGAACTAAGACAGCTAGGGCAAACCTAATTTTACAGAAGCTCTTCATCCACTGGTTTGTAAATTATGGCAATTAGTGAAAATAAACAATTTAAATATCTCGCGAACCATAAGAGTTATCGAAAATCGGTTTTTTAAACCTTCATTCTATTACTTAGATGCAAAATACCACGTAATAAAAAGTTGATACTTTTAATTATTTAAACAATCGTTTGTTAACAACAATAGTTAGACGTTCCGAAACACACTGGTATTTTGCAGTTTTTTACGCTGAAGACGATGGTGCAAACCGTTTTTTTCTATCTCTTTTAGTTTCTGAAATACTAATTTTGCAACTTACGGGTTGCCGCCTGGTTCTGACCTGAGTTACTTAACTTATGACTAACCGTAACGGAAACATGATGATAACTAACGCGGGTTGATAACTTATTCGGAAACTTGGTTTTTTGCAAATGTTAATTTACCGACCGTGGCAAATGTTTAAGTACGGTAAAATGATGGTACTGGTAACATTACCAACTCTGGTACTTAAAAGGAACGGTAGTTATTAGTAGAACCCGGTACCGGCATGAGTTACCTCTTAACTTTGTGTCTTTTGGCTTATTTTACCGTACTCGCATTTATTCGAAGTCTATATGCTATGGTCAAAAAGCGTAAAGCCTAAAGGCGGTGTTTTTAACGAAGACTCTTTTGACCAATCAGAACATTTTTTGATTTGTAACCGAGTGTTTGAAGTAATTTTTTGAACGAGACTTACCGGGTGGTACTTACACGGGTTTAAGGAGCTAAAAAACGCAATAAAGCTACTGACCAATCAGATCGTTTCTCGATCTTTTGACCATGTTTCTGAACGTACTTTTGAGAAAGAGTTAGTGCACCTTACTTGCAGGCGTCCAAAGAGTCCAGAAATTGCAACAAAATTACTGACCAATCAAACACGTTTTACTAAACTGGTTGACCAATGAGATTTTTTTTACCCTTTTCAATGGTTTAAAACATGAATTTCACGAAAAGGTTAACTTGGCGTAGTTGCTACGTGCTTTGTCACTGAATACGGCAAGTTTTTGCATTTTAGCCAATCAGGTTGTTTGTCACCAGGAAATCAGCCAATCAGATGTTTTTACTGATTTTGACCGACTTCCTGAACAAATTTTGAAGAAGGCAACAGTTGTCGCGATTTGTAAGAGTCTAAAGACTTAGAATTGTCAGAAAACTGTCTTGACCAATCAGATGATTTTACGGGTTTTTAACGGGTGATACTCTATTGACCACAGTACGATTCGACACCGCTCGATTCGACACAGATTTATTCGACACCAAATTATTCGACACCGTACGAT
>NW_018023015.1:22347-23737 GCF_002006095.1 Pseudomyrmex gracilis | reverse complement strand
GGCTCACCATGGCCACGTCTACGGACGTGACACCTCCCCCTTTAACTTAATCGTGGGAGTGCAAAGCCTCCTGCGATTGGCGCTCTTGCACGGTGCGGATGCTGTCTACTAGAATGGGGCATCTTCTTGCAATTTCGCCGACGTTGGTCCTTGGGTTGAATGATGTCTTTGATAGTGGTTCTTGTGGATCCTCAGGGTCTTATCGGCGTACCGTCAGATGGATTGGTTCCTCGGTAGGTTTTTCTGGATTTTGCCAACAGAAGATGCGTGATGGAGCTCCACACCGCTCCTAGCAGTTTAGCACTCCATCCAAAGACGGCGTGCAGCGCGTAACCTCTGATGACAGTGTTGATGCAGGCCTGTAGTGCTTTGACCAGCATAAACACCATTATTACTCCAGCACTGGCTGATCCGAAGGTGACAAACTCTTGCCAGATCCGCCTGATGGCGTTGGTCGTTTTGCGCTCCACGTCTGCTTCCTTAAGAAGTCCGGTCAGAGATATGGTGTTCTGCGGAACATAACGCCCAGTGGCTCTTCTGGCCATGGTATGAAGAAGTGCCGGTTTTTCTGCCGGGAACCTGGTCCTTTAAGTTGTCGAGGTCCGTTTGACTGTATATTCCCGAGGTGGCCAATGATCTTGCGTCTACGTATTTCCACGTAGGCTTCTTCATCGGCTGTAGGTCTTGTGTTGCTAACGTTCCAACTGGTTTTGGCGACAGTTGATACCAGATGTTGTCGATTAGATACATCGATGGCAACACTGATGTACACTCTCTGACCGTCCCCGTCTTGAGAAGGATGTGAGTCTTTGGCATGAGGAAGTAAGACACGTTTTGGTAGGAAACCGGAAGTTCGTTATAACATTCGTCTGTGTGGCGTACCACAACGGCAACGGGTGCGCACTTTACAACATGCACTGACTCACTCGCCGTTACTGCCATGTAACCGGGCTGTTTTATCAAGTTGTACGCAAACTCGTCAGGTACCAGGCTGGCAAACACGAGCAGATTTTTGAGGACCTGTTGTTCCAGAGCGCACTTCTGTTTCACAACACGTCTTGGTACAGTGTTGTTACTTGCTGACGAACGTGCTTTTCAACGTATATAAACTTAGAGTTTACATACGTAAAAATGTCCAAGTTATTTACTGAGAGTTTCCTCCGCGTGAATACTTCGTCTTTTTGTGCTTTCAATACAAATAACTTTGGATGTTCCGTCTTNATAAGTTTATAACCGCAAACGGACTGCTCGCCGTGTCCTCCGGTCAACGCAAAGGTGATGTCGTCTGTTGTTACAGTGTACACCTCCGGTGTATCCGGTGTTGGTGGAAGTAGCTTGACAGCTGTTTCCTCGTACAGGACATCGTACTGGTGGAACTTGCAGTCGCTGA
>NW_018023015.1:18789-20287 GCF_002006095.1 Pseudomyrmex gracilis | reverse complement strand
CACACACAGATTTTGCAAGAGATGTCTTGGAATAGTCCGGATAGTCTTTCCTGGATGAGATGCCATGGTGTGCCATCTAGCACAGGTGTGCGTGCCATGCTGACTGTAGACAACTCCAGATCTCGTGCCACGTCCAGTAACGACTCCAAAGCCGCGTTTAGTATGTCGGGGTCCAAAACCGTGCTGTCTCGCTCCTTGATTGGTAGAGAAACCAACACCTTGGTGCCGAGGGTGGTGACTTGTGCCCGTGCCAGAGTCAGGTCAGCAAGGTCAGGAAACATTCCTGCCTCCTGCAGCTGTCGAAAGCCGTCGTCGCACGGTGTCCCTCGCTGTGTAACAAAGACGCACAGGTTGTCTTTTCTCATAACCAGATTGTCCCTGGTCTCGACAACAGTGGGTTCCTCTTGCCTCTCTGGTTTGCCCATGTAATATGGCACCGTCACCGGGTCGAACAGCTCTTCTTCCTCCTCGTACTCCCCTTCACCAGTGCTACCTTCTTCCTCTTCGGTACTGACTACGTCTTTGCTGTCATTTTCTTCCTCGTTTTTGAGTGCCTCCGAAGGAACAACTTCCATGGACGGCGACAATTCCAATACCCCGCAATCCCGGAAACTCCCACAGGGATTTTGCAGAGAAAGTTCTTGCCGTGTACCCACACGCCCTGGTCCAGATGCTCTGAATATAGACTCATCGGATGATCTCTCCGCTTCGTACGTTATTGGTAAAGCAGTTGCTACCAGCTCTGGTGGGTTCCGAGACAGTGCGTCCGCGTTGGCATTGGCGGTACCGGCCTTGTACACGATTTTGTAGGTGTACTCCGCTAATTTCAACCTCCACTTAACAAGACGCGAAGTGGGATCCTTGACGGAGTGAAGCCACACTAGTGGTTTGTGATCTGTTACGAACGTGAACTCCCTTCCGTACAGGTAGGGGCGGAAATAATGCACAGCGTACACTATAGCTAACAGTTCCCGCTCTACAGTGGAGTAATTTTTCTCGGTCGTGTTCAACAGCCTAGAGCAATAGGCTATCGGGAGATCCTTGCCAACCGGTCCTTGGCTGAGTACGGCTCCAATGGCATATCCCAAAGCATCTATTGTGACATTAAACGGTCTGGTAAAATCTGGATACTGAAGAACGGATTCCTTGCACAGAGCGTCGCGCAACTGCGTGAACGCCTGCTCCTGGTTTGTTGTCCAGCTAAAACTGGCCTCTTTCTTTAGCAAGTCCGTCAGTGGTTTGGCCACTTTGGAGAACAGAGGGATGAATCTTCGATAGTAGCCGACGAATCCCAAGAACTGGCGAATTTCTTTAACGTTTTTTGGCTTAGGGAATTTCTTCACTGCTTCCAGCTTTTTTGGGTCCGGTTTGACACCTTCTTCACTGATTACATGTCCCAGGTACGCTACTTCCTTCCTCAGGAACTCGCACTTGTCCGGTTGCAAACGGAGGTTGGCCTGCCTCAGTCGCTGAACCAACTTGTTATACTTGATCTCGT
>NW_018023015.1:7418-11249 GCF_002006095.1 Pseudomyrmex gracilis | reverse complement strand
GTTTCTGTTTTGAGTACGGGCGCGCTCGGCATCCCGTTCGTTCTGCTGGTTTATTCTTATTAACGCGCCATAGGCTTCCGTGAGCGTTGTGCAGTGTTCCATCTAGAGGGGTAATCGGTACTCTGATAATAACCCGTTGATAAAGCACTCCAGAGTCTCACTGTCTATCCTGCTCCTGTCTCTTTCATTGAAGAATTCTCGCCGCACCTTAGCTTCTTCTTCTATGATAGCCTGGTGTAAATTCTTGGTGCGACTAATATAGTCGAGCACGTGCTCGTCCGGCTTCTTGGTTAATTTGGCAAGAGCACCCCGATAATAGTTAACTGTTCGGCAGGGCATGAAGGCAGTTTTCAGTATATCCTTTAGCCGTTCCATAGTTGTTACTGTTTCATCCTCGACAAGATAAGCATGGCCCTGAAGCTTCATCCGGATTAGCCTTACCAAGTTAGCTTCCGCTTCCATGCTTACTGGGGCTGATAGCATTTCTAATGCTTTTTTACAGGCTTTTGTAAACTGCAATACTGATATATTGTGCCCATTGAACTGAGGAATGGTGTCAACAATTTCTTTCAGCTTCATATGTGGCGTAGGAAGTTGCCGAAAATGATCGGCGGCAGAAGTTCGATTTCTCCTTAACTCTCGCTTGAGTAATTCTATCTCTGCCCGCAAGGTATCAATGTCCGTTGATGCTCTGGGAGAGCTCGCACCATGACGGAAGATTAGCTCGGGTTGCTCGCTCGCGTCGAGGACCCGGAACCTTCGTGGTGTATCCATTTCTTGTAATCTCGCGAGTTGGTTCTGTACTTCTATTTCCTTGGCCCGATTTGCTGCTTCTCTTTCTGTTAACTACCGCTCGTAATCCTGGGCGGCTGCAATCGTCAACTCCTCCACTGAATCCGTGCGTGACATAGTGATTAACCCTCTGGATTTTCGCCGACCTTCTCCCGGATATCTTCAGCGTTATCCCAGCCACTGCCACCAAAATTTTTGTCCGTATGTTACGTCCCAGAAGCCGGGTCACGGTCTTGCGGCCGTTTACACCTGCCGGACGTACGTCCTCTCTTTTTGGTCAACCCTAAGGCTTTACCGGGGCAGAGGATGAAGATATGACCGGGAGGTGGGATAGAGTCTTCTGTTCCGGATTAAATCGAAAGGCCGTCAAGTATGTACACCGTGGGGTCTTGGAGCGTATAAAAATCGTCGGTGTGTTCCGCGATAACATCAATGTAAAGAAAGTGGCACTTCTCGCACTCTTCTACCGGTCAATATATCGTTAAATTTTGCGAGCACCATTTAACAAACTCAAAGTCAGATTCGATCTGCGCACGCAGGTTATCCTAAGTGTAGACGCAAAAAAAACTATTCTAGGTCTAAAATATTCTAAGTCCCAAAAAAAAAGTAAAATATTCTAAATTCTAACACAAAAAAATTAAAATATTCTAAGTACCGACACAAAAAAAAATTAAAATATTCCAAGTCCTAACTGGAAGTAATTAAAATATTCTAAGTTCTGACTGGAAAAAATTAAAAGATTCTAAGTTCTAACTGGAAGTAATTAAAATATTCTAAGTCCTGACTGAAAAAAATTAAAAGATTCTAAGTTGTAACTGGAAGTAATTAAAATATTCTAAGTCCCGACACAAAAAAAATTGAAATATTCTAAGTCCCGACTGAAAAGAATTATTCCGAACTGACGTTTTCGCGAAGCGAACTGAACAGGATGAATCTCAGAGACAGACTGTGTGTCCGAACCGGTCGCTTCGGCCGTTTATATAGCGTCCCAAATACGCTGACACTGCACGGTCCCACGGGTCCAGCGGTCACAGGCTCCTGGTCAACGGTCCCGCGGCCGCCACCGGTCCGCGGTCCCACGCATCCCTTATCTCGGAGCGTGCCTTATCTCTACTTCGGGCCGTCTGCCCGGCCAAGCCAGTGACCCTGGCCCTTCACAAGCGAACTTTGCCGTGGGAACACTTTGCGCACGAATATTACAGAATATTTTACGTTTTGCTTAAATTACCTAAATATTAATTAAAAGGTTAACTGTACATTTGTAAGGTTTCTATTTTTCGGGAGAAACTCTTCCGTTGTTTTATATCTTTTAATTGCTGCAGAGTAGCTCGTCGGATTCCAGGGACAGGTAAGAAAGAGAGTGGACTCGGTAGTTTGAAATAACAAAAGAACAAGATTTATTCGAATAAAAAAATAGAATGAAAAATAATATATACAAAAATAATATATACAACATAAATAACTAAAAGAAAATAGCTGAATAAACGGGAGAATTCACGATGCGGTGCTTCTCGAAATAATACGTGAGAAAGTCACGTGTTTAGTCGGTTCGTTCAGTTCTCCGAAAAGAAATATGTACAAAAACGAATGTATGCAGATAAGCGGTGATTTAAACGGCGCGACTCGGTCAAGGCCGTTCGGGGGCCTTGGCTAGATGTTTTGTTTCCTCAAGCGCAAGATCCGCGGGGACCCTCGAAAACGCGTCTTATCGCGAGAAACCGTCTTTACCGCGGGGAAAGTCTCTTTTTCTATTGAAAAAGCGATTTATATACGGTCGCGTTGCAAACTGTATATATCGGTTCTTGCGGAAAAATATTTACCACGCCGAAACGTCACTTTTTTCCGAAAGTAGACTTTGTCGTTCGGCCGATTCTTCTACGCTAGGTTTTCTGACTGTCGCTCTTCGCTTATTCCCCTGGAGCGGCTCCAACGAAAAGAGATGGTCGTCCTGACGGAGAAAACGCTATTCTCCACGCACGGTTTCTATGTAAGGCAGACCGGCGTCTCCGGCGGAGAATTGTGAGATTCCCAGAGGGTTTTCTAGCGGGAAGATAGCCGGTTTACCCGGCGGAGAACCGGAAGATTCCCCGAGCGGAGCGGAACGAGAGCCAGTTTTCCCGGCGGAGAATCGGAAGATTTTCCGAGCGGAGCGGAAAGAGAGCCGGTTTTCCCGGCGGAGAATCGGAAGATTCCCCGAGCGGAACGGAAAGAGAGCCGGTTTTCCCGGCGGAGAATCGAAAGATTCTCCGAGCGGAGCGGAAAGAGAGCCGGTTTTCCCGGCGGAGAATCGGAAGACTCCCCGAGCGGAGCGGAAAGCGAACCGGTTTTCCCGGCGGAGAATCGGAAGAGTCCCCGAGCGGAGCGGAATGAGAGCCGGTTTTCCCGGCGGAGAATCGGAAGATTCCTCGAGCGAAGCGGAAAGAGAGCCGGTTTTCCCGGCGGAGAATCGGAAGATTCCTCGAGCGGAGCGGAAAGAGAGCCGGTTTTCCCGGCGGAGAATCGGAAGATTCCCCGAGCGGAGCGGAAAGAGAGCCGGTTTTCCCGGCGGAAAATCGGAAGATTCCCCGAGCGGAAGAGATGCCGGTTTTCCCGGCGGAGAATCGGAAGATTCCCCGAGCGGAAGGGATGCCGGTTTTCCCGGCGGAGAATCCAACGATTCCCCGGAACGGAGCGGTGAGGGAGCCGGTTTATCCGGCGGAGAATACGAGATTCCCCGGAGCGGAGCGGATGCCGGTTTACCCGGTGGAGAATACAAGATTCCCCGGAGCGGAGCGGATCGCTGAGTTGCTGTCGGTTTGCCCGACCGAGAAGAAGCTTCCCTGTGTGCTACTCTTAGACCCGGAGATCGGAGCAGATCTGATCTCCCTNATTTTCGGGCCGGCTTTTATACCCGAATTTACCCCGGGGCGGGGGTTGACAAGGATGCGCGAATAAACAGATGTTTGTTTGTCGCGGTGAGTTTCGTGGCGCGACGAGGCGCGCGGTGCGGGCGCGGTACCAGCTGGTACTTGTAGGCGCGGGGTAGCGCGCAGTGCGGGG
>NW_018023015.1:0-1338 GCF_002006095.1 Pseudomyrmex gracilis | reverse complement strand
GCAAATGTTAATTTACCGACCGTGGCAAATGTTTAAGTACGGTAAAATGATGGTACTGGTAACATTACCAACTCTGGTACTTAAAAGGAACGGTAGTTATTAGTAGAACCCGGTACCGGCATGAGTTACCTCTTAACTTTGTGTCTTTTGGCTTATTTTACCGTACTCGCATTTATTCGAAGTCTATATGCTATGGTCAAAAAGCGTAAAGCTTAAAGGCGGTGTTTTTAAGGAAGACTCTTTTGACCAATCAGAACACTTTTTGATTTCTAACCGGGTTTTTGAAGTGATTTTTTGAACGAGACTTACCGGGTGGTACTCACACGGGTTTAAGGAGCTACAAGACGCAATAAAGCTACTGACCAATCAGATCGTTTCTCGATCTTTTGACCATGTTCCTGAACGTACTTTTGAGAAAGAGTTAGTGGACCCTACTTGCAGGCGTCCAGAGAGTCCAAAAATTGCAACAAAATTACTGACTAATCAAACGCGTTTTCCTAAACTGGTTGACCAATGAGATTTCTTTTACCCCTTTCAATGGTTTAAAACATGAATTTCACGAAAAGGCTAACTTGGCGTAGGTGCTACGTGCTTTGTCAACTAATACGGCAAGTTTTTGCATTTCAGCCAATCAGGTTGTTTGTCACCAGGAAATCAGCCAATCATATGTTTTTACTGATTTTGACCGACTTCCTGAACAAAGTTTGAAGAAGGCAACAGTTGTCGCGGCTTGTAGGAGTCTAGAGACTTAGAATTGTCAGAAAACTGTCTTGACCAATCAGATGATTTTACGGGTTTTTAACCAACTTCTCGGTCAATTTTTAGGAAAAGAATTACGGGAGATGACTTACAAGGACCTGATGAGTCGGAATCCACGATAGAACGACTGACCAATCAGATTGCTTGTTACTAAGAAAACGACCAATCAGATTTTATCATAGGGTAACACAGCTAAATTTTACTCGTAGGCTAACAAAACGTGTAGTATACGTTAAAAGCAGTTATATGAACACAATGAATGCAAAACAACAGTGAACACCATGGTGTAAGAATACAGGTGTGCTCTTGCGCATCGTTTCTTAACAGCCAATAGGAAAGTTACTCCAACGTCGTCCATATTGGAGCGGTAAAACAAATCGAATGTTTTATAAGCAGTCATAAACTGCATTTATTTTGCAAATAACNAGTAAAAAATAATATTTTATATGTTTTATAAAATAGAAGAATTATGAACAACTGTTTTTTACATAGAGATACATATACAAGGATTGCAAAAAATATATATTTAATTAACTTTGCTAACAAGAATAACAAGAATAACAAGAATAACAAGAATTA
>NW_018023014.1:10903-16197 GCF_002006095.1 Pseudomyrmex gracilis | reverse complement strand
TTTGTGGTTTTTCTCGGAATTATTTATTTTAATGCGCAATTTATATTTTAGCGATGACGTCATCATCCAAACGACCTTGAACACACGTGACCACTCCTTCCCCCTCCCTTTCCTTAACGCAATTGGCTCCTCCGCTTTTCTCTCCCCCTCCCTCTCGCGGTTACACCCCCTCCCCCTCCCCCCTCGCGGTGCCCTCGGTGGTCGACTATCTCTCTCTCTCTTATGGAGTGTTTCCAGTATGGCATGCTCAAACTGCTCGACACACCATTAGATAGACAAGGACAGACGTGACTCGCTTATTGGAAACCTGTGCCAGAACCCGTATAATATAACTACTGAAGTCGTTTCTTATTTTTTCTTATTTCTTCATTGAATAGGTTTCGATTAATATTACTTCATGTCAAAAATGTATACATGATTTTTTCGAGAAAGGAACAGGGGAAAAGGCAAAGTCACTTCTTTTGCTGAGAAGCAAAGGTTCCCCTTCTTACACGCTTACAACACAAACAAAAAAACATAAAAAAGTAGTCATCAAGAGGTAGTGCCTCGTGCCAACTTCACGCGCAACGAAGTGGCGCTCGAACGGCGCGAGCACATCGTGCATTTTATACGCGAAATTCAGATATTTGAGAAGTGAGAAGATTTTCATGGGACAATATTTCAGTAACAACTGAACCGATTGACTTCTTTTTAGTCTCAACCTATTCGGATTAAAAAAATAAAGAAAAAAGTGTATATGTGAGTAATAGTATGTGGTCCTTTATGGGGCATCAAAACAAACTCCCTTCACCTGGCCTCCCACTACTACTGGCGCCATTGCCCCACCACTTTGGTTTCCCCCACTCTTTCTGTCTTGGCCTGTTGAGCCACGTCCACAGGTGGGGGTTAAATTGACATGATTTATGGCCCTATAAATTGACATGATTTATGACGCTTATGTTTTTAATAAATAAATAATGCTTGTAGATTTTTTATAATCTAGCAAGAAAGCGAGGATAAGTACGGGATGGGAGGTATAAATACGGAGTGCATTTGTTAAGAGAGCGCGAGTTTATTATAAAATATTCGGCTTGAAGCGTAACTGTTCTGATGTCGCATCGCGATGTGAAGCGTTTATGGTAGCAGAGCAGCAGCGTTGCCGTGGAACTTGCCGCACTCATGATGTCACGCGGTAGAGGGGGTAATTTACGTTTGGTGAAAAAAGTACGACGCGAATCGTACCTCTCTATCTCTCTACTGTGTGACGTCCCGTGCGGCAAGTTCCACGGCAACGCTGCAGAGCAGCGTCGGACGAGAACGAGGACGAGGTTGTTAGCGTCAGTGATAAAAGTTTTGGCAGGTTAGCACCAAGAGCACCGAGGTGGTGGGAGCCACTGGGAATACGCACACAAGCGAGACCGCCGTCCGTGTGCATGACGTCACACACACGGACGGAGGTCTCGCCTGTGTGCGTATTCCCAGTGGCTCCCACCACCTCGGTGCTCTTGGTGCTAGCCTGCCAGAACTTTCATCACTGGTTAGCGTCAGTCCCGCAAAAAAGAAGCAATATAGGGCAAGCCAATCGCTGCGTGCTAGGGTTCGCGATGAGTGAGGCCCTGGATAGGCGGTGGGGAAGGGAGGGTGTGCTCGAGCTAGAAAGCGTAGATCGAAGAATAGAGCTAGGGTTGTAAATTTTTGAAAGGAAAATGCCCAGATAGCCAAGTCTGTCAAATGCAGATCATGCAAGTGTCTGCTATCACCTGTTGTCAACAAAAAGGCTACAAATCTGATACAGAAGTTGTTATTATTGATTAAGTCTACAAATTGGTGCCAAAAATCGAGCAGATCTTGCTCACAAAATCTGACAGCAGATTGGCTGCAGAAACAGAGCAAGATCTGCTAACATGACTATGACAGATTTTGTTCGGTTTCTGCCGACAATCTGATGTCAAGTCATGTTAGCAGATTCTGCTCGGTTTCTGCTATCAATCTGCTATCAGATTCTGTGAGTAGGCTTTGCTAGCAGATCGTAAGCCTAATGCGGACATAACAGATGCCAATTTGCTCACAACTTTTTAGTATATCTGTTGCCAATCTGCTGGCATATTGCGCGCATTTTGCTTACTGGGGAGGCATTTAAAAGGTTTTAAAATGTTATTTTTATAACATAAAATATAGTTAAGTCTTTTGAATTAACTATTTTTTTAGTTTAAAATAAAAAATGCAATGCAATAATTTTATTATATAATGTTACAATGATTGTGTTACATATTACGCGTTTTCCATTTATCTATTAAATTATAATTATAAAAAAGTTATATATATATACATATATATATATATACATATATATATACATATATAACAGTATATACTAACATGTATACAACACTAACATTATATACAAGCAAAATAATTTTTTTATAAATATAAGATCTTGCAAAAGTGTAGAAACCCTTTGACAGATTAGACTCCTTAATTAATTAGAAAAATACATGTTTGAAAAAAAATGTTTTATACAAAAATTATAGAGGTTGTAGTGTGACACATTATATAATAAATTTACTATGTATGTGTACACTATGTATATAGCGAAGGTGGAATTTAAAGTAGTGTTTAAGACGTCAATAAATTATATCTTTCTATATATAATTTTAGTGTATGACTATGTATAATTTTTTTATACATAATTATAATTTAGTAGATAAGTTGAAAACGCGCAATAATATGTAAAAAAATTATTGTAATACTTATATAATAAAAATATTGCTTTAAATTGTTTACTTATTTTACATTAAAAAAATATAAAAATAATATTGAAATCCTTTAAATGCANCATTTTATGAATCGCTAAAAGCTGCAGATCTTGCTCGGTTTCTGCCGACAATCTGATGTCAAGTCATGTTAGCAGATTCTGCTCGGTTTCTGCTATTAATCTGCTATCAGATTCTGTGAGCAGGCTTTGCTAGCAGATCGTAAGCCTAATGCGGACACAACAGATGCCAATTTGCTCGCAAATTTTGAGTATATCTGTTGCCAATCTGCTGGCATATTGCGCGCATTTTGCTTACTGGGTATGTACGGATGGTGGGTCGGATGGTGCTGCGTGAGTCGTCTTTCCGTAAACACGCGCAAACAGGCACGCGCAGGTTGGCTTGTGTTGAGAGGTGCAAAAACTAATATGAATTACGACCGGATGGGAATCTACGAGAAACATTATGCTAGTTTAATAAAAAATCACTCAAATGTTCAATAATAATAAGGAATAATTATACATCCGTTAAAGATATTCTTATTTGGCTTTTTATAAATGATAGTAGTAATTGGGAGCGGGTTTTATGGGGAAAATACAAAACAACGACAATATACTACAATTATTTGATATAAATTCAGATATATTGAATGCATAGAAGAAAATACAATTTTACATATATTTATTCTTCCAAGTACAATATTAAATATAGCATTCAGGAAGACGATTTTGTATATCGTAGGATTTTGTACAGAATATTTTACGAAATAAACATGCAATTAATTTGTCGTTGACGTCAAAGTTTCCGGAGAACGGTTGTAAAACTTAGGGAAGGCTATACCCGCGAGCCATATAATAGAGAAACACACACCAATAATGCCCGCACGTTTGAGAGAAATATCCCTGAAGTTGAGTCGTATTCAATGTGTGTGTAGTGGAGTTTTTTCGAAGTCGCAGAAGAAAACGGGGGTCTGACAATGATTTCATAGCTATCAAAGTACGTTTCTGTTTCCATCGACGAAGAAGGCGATCCAGTAGGTTCCTAGTCGATTGTGATTGTCTGTGGTAGCGACGATTGCTGTCCACTTCGTCCACACCCTGGGTAATCTGTCGGCTGGATAAACTCCCGCGTGTCCAGATATTTGCAGTTGTTGCAAAGGTTGCAATATTTCTTTCGTATTCATTATTTTGATACAGATAGTCGCGAGAATGCAGAATAAAACAAGCGTATCTCTCTTGTACCTCTGCTTGTATACTAGGGTGACCCTTAGTTATAGGAGTCAAAACAGTTTTTGCCTCTTTTTCGGTCTTATCCTCCCAAATCATGACACTTGGTGAGAAAATGATGTGTGCAAAATTTTAATGTGATCGGATAACAGGAACCAGTGCCGCATTTGAATTAAAGTTTTAAAATTATAGTGATTTTATGTCAGTGTCGGATATAATTGCAGTCTGTTATTTGGAAATAATGTATTTTTTGTCACAAAAAGTACACTTCCTTAGATATTTAATAATAACACTTATGTATATATTCAAAAATATAGTAACAAGATAGATTTTTCTTTTTTAACATATATATGAAATGGAACATTTATTGTACAGTTGCAGAAGCAAATGTACTAAAGATTATTTATTTAGCCATTGATTATCATAATTATTGTTTTATAATTAAATATATAAATAATTACAAACTCTTATAATTACATTTTTTTAAATATTATATATCTTCACTTGCGTAAAAAAATATAATGAGAAATAAAAGGAAAAGAAACTTAATATGAAGTAAAATAATATATTTATATATTGATATGTGTTTGTATTTTTCATTAGACCAGATTTTGCTGCGTTAGGATACTGTTTTCTATACTGTTTTAATATTTACAATATGTTCTGTTTATTTTTTCATCTTTTGTTAATAAATTATTATACTCTGATATTAACTTTACACCTTGTTCTGCAACATCATTGACTACTTTTAAATTTTGTACTATTTTCAAACCTGTTTTATACGATTCATCGTTTTCCCACATTGACAGATCTTTTTGTAAAGACTCTGTGGATAGATTGAATCGGTTGAAAAATTCCGGCTCTCTTTCGAAATAAAATTTTCTATTCCTACATTAACATAATTCTCTATATTTTTTATAATACTTTTTTTTAGATAAATTTTCAATGTGGAGAATTTCTAAATTTTCAACAAGACGCTTTTTTGTATTTAAAGGTAAACTTGTATCAAAAAAAGATAAAGCTGCAATTTCTGGTGTGAGATACCATAAATGTCTCCCAAATTTATGTAATCCTATCCGGCTGACGTAACGATTTTATTATTATTTTTGTATTGCCATAATTTTTATAAAAATTGTAAATCTTTATGCGGTGCCATTGCAGGATTTGGGGCATTAAACCAAGCTTCAATATACAAGGTGCGGCGCCAAAATCCGGACAAATTATATATGTTTTTCTAAATATGTTTTATTGCTACAATGAAAAGATTTACAAAATTTGTTTAGCTCCATTGTTTGTAAGGCCATAAATAATATATTCACTCAATATATCCCCCGCT
>NW_018023014.1:8459-9933 GCF_002006095.1 Pseudomyrmex gracilis | reverse complement strand
GTTTCAACATTGCGACTGTTTCGAAGTTATGGTAGTTTAGTACATGCGTCAAGCTATTTGAATGCCAATCGCGACATCTGCCAATGGTACTGAACAGAGGAAATATCAAATTGAAATTTGTCCGGATTTTGGCGACGCACCCTGTATACATTGACCAAAAATACACATAAGTCTTTTACTCCCAACATTTGTCTCTCAATCAAGAAAAATTCCTCTTGGAATAGAAATATCTTTAATATATAAATGGCTTTTGCCATCCATCTAGCTTGGTGGAAAGCTCCAGGCATATGAAAATTATTTCTTCTAGAACAAGTTTCTTCAAGAAAGATAACCATAAATTCAAGAAATTCTGTATAATCTCCTCTTGGTTGCTTTTCATTTAAGTTTTTTAAACAAAACTCTAATTTTAAATTTATGTCCTGGAGTTTTCCACATACTGCAACGCTTTTTTGACGTGAGAACGCTGTTGTCAAGAAAAAGGATCGTTTCCGCCGGGACTGATATCACTGGCCGGGAAGGGCACAAGCCCGGAAAGGAGTTGAATTCCGGAGATCGTCTGTGTTTTTCGGAAGACAATTTGGGCCCCAGGCATGCAAATCACGTGCCGATTACTAGACGTCACGCGGATGAAATTCAGGCCAATTAGCTTTTTTAATCTGACCGGAGAGAGACGGGGTAATATGAAAGGAAAGATAAGCCGAGGGAATCCAAAATAAACGACACAAGATTTGATTTAATAAAAATAGTAAAGAATGGATTTATTCTTCAGTCTAGATTAAAATATAAAATAAAGAGATTAGATATCGAGTTCGTTGATAGACGGGAAACTCTGTCTCTCGTAGATGTCCGTGTCTCTCGTAGACCGGTATGCGGAAATACAAAGTATGCGCTAGACGGAATTCGCCGAATTTCGTTTCGGTATGCGTAAAATAACGATGTTGAAAGGATCGGATGTTTTTCGGTTGAGCCACAGTCACGTGAGACAAACACTTCGCTCGCGCTGTTTACTCGTATCGGTACGCTGGGTCAACGACCGGCGCTCGCAACACACACCGGATTAGCTGTTTACGATAACAACAATTCGGCCGCTTGCTTTCAATTATAAGTTCCACGCTTCACGTGGATTTTTCGACAAGTCGCGTAACAGAGTAACAACTTTACCGCGGCTTTTCAATCCCGATTTCATCGCTCACGCAGGTCAAGCCGTTAATGTGGGGCTTAACAAAAGATTTTTGCCCGCGTGTTTTCGAGGGGTATCAGCCGATGGCTTAATAGCACCCGTATCCTTTGCTTTATTGTTACCGAACATTTCAACACGAGCCGATAGTTCACGCGCGATCCGATAGCCCGCGATACTTCTCAGTAAGTATATAGTCCAGTCAATAGGGAACAAAAACCACCATTTTTTGCAAAAATGTTTAACCGATTTCTGAGTACATTATCGTTTAGTGTGCGCTTCACTGATAGACCCCTA
>NW_018023014.1:2480-5894 GCF_002006095.1 Pseudomyrmex gracilis | reverse complement strand
ACTTTAAAATCCTTTTCAGTGAGTACAACTATCATATATAATATTTTTATTATGTATTATATATGTGTATACATGTTATATAGAATCGATTTTAGTCGATATAAGTTTTATTTTTTTTTTAATTTGTTTTTTATTTCTCGAAGTTGGGACTACTGTCGATTTGTTTGATCCATCAAACACTATTTTTGTGCAAACTTTCAGATTGATCGAAAAAAGGAGTCATTCTGAAATACATCTAAAATCGATTTTAGTCGATATCGTTTTTATTTTTTTTTAAATTTGTTTTTTATTTGCCGAAGTGGAGACTACGCGCGTCTTGTTTGTCCCATTGAACACTATTTTTGTGCAACATTTCAGATCAATCGGGAGCAGGGGTCATTTGGAAGTACACCCCGCTTCATTACCGCCGCTGGATGACAGCTGCTTGCTGCACCTACGTCTCCTTATCACCGCGTAAGGACGACGGGAGACCGAATTATCTCGGCCCTTTGCGACACTGTCAGCGCAACAGTGTTTCCCAGCCGGACAGCAATGTAACGCGGGGTGACAATAACAAGCAAAAAAAAAACAATTGTTTAATATGCGGCTCCAAGCCGATAGCTCACCGGCACCGTTCTCTCCTTCTAGCCTCCGGTAACTTCCGACTCTCTCGCCTTGCTCTCCTTTGCTCGCCCTCTCTTTCGTTCTCTCGTTCTCGGTCGCTGCCTCGCTCGCGCTTGTCACTCTCTCTCACTCGTTGCTTTTCGCACTCGCGCAGTACGCACAATTTCGCTTGGATACGAGGCTCGAAAATGCCGAAATATCGATGGATCGATTGATTGCTCGATTGGTTTGATTACTTCGATTGGTTCTTGTCACCGTCTCTCGGGCGTCTTTTATATCCGGGTGCCAGCTTCCTCCACGAGGGGCTTAGGGCGGCAAGGGGGGGGAATCCGTCGAGCCTATCACGTTAGTGATATACCGTCGACGCGAAACGCACGTGTCTTGGCACGATGCGGCCTGAATATTTAAGATTATCCAACGGCCTTCGCCGGGGTCACGCAAGACTGACCGTTGTTGTCATTGTTTGACAGGTTGTTTATGGTTAGGTGACTTCCCCGGTAAACTTGCCGGTTTCCGTCATATTCCATGACTTGTCGATTCACGTTGCGATTTTCCCTGCCCGCGCCCTTTGTTCTCTGTGGCTTCTCTTTTCGCCTGTTTCGACTGCGACCTTGCTCCTCTTTTTCTTACAAGGGAAGTGACGCAAGTGCCCCTCTCCGATTTTGATGAGCTTTGAATATGTTGTAAAGTAGCTAAAAATAAGAGACCCGTATTTTTTTATGTGCTTCCTTGCACGTTTGGGGAGTGATACACCCCTTCAAAAAAAAACCGGTTTTTTTGTTTTATGCGAGTATCATCAAAACGGTAAGAGATATAAAAAAATGTTTCAAATAAAAGTTGCATAGTATTTTATAAGCTTTACAACCGCGTAGTTGGATTTATTTTTTATTCAACATTTTTTTATTTACCCCTACCCGTCATTTTTTTATCAATTTTCAAAATTTTTGTAATTAAAAATTGTAGCATTTTTTACGCTGAATTCAACCTTATATGATTTTCTTATGTTTCAAAATTGCATCTTTCAGAAATAAACCATCAATATCGTATTATAAGCGTCGCGCTGCATGACTCATCATTTATATCGCGCTTTAATCGTAATAGGCAATACAAAAATTAAAGAATGAAAATAGTCACGTCGTCACGTATTGGATAAAGTTCTAATCACAGAGCAAAGAGCAAAGTTTAAAAGCGTTGCTAAGACATCCCTTCCACTGATGCTTTACACTTTTAATTTATTTAACAGAGATTCATTTCATATAATATTATATACATATAAATTAGTACTATTATTTTTAAATATAACTTTAACTTTAACGATTTTATAAAATGATATTTAAAACATACTAATTACATACACACTCACACGTAAGAAATAAAAAAGAAGATAATTTGAAAGATAAATAAATGGGAGTGTTACAATTTAATTTATAGTGCAATTTATATTTATTTTTCAATATTAATTAATACAAAGAATTTAAATTAATTACAGGTTCTAATCAATAGTAAAAACATTCCCTTTTGTGTTTATTGTGTTTTTAGTTTCTAGTTTCAAGAACATACAACATAATATATAACTATAACATATAATATTTAACCATTACATAATATAGTAACATAAGCATATATATTCAAAAGTTAACATGTATAGAAAAAACATATATTAAAAATATTAAGTGAATTTATGGATATACATAAATATCACAAAGGTGATGTTCTTGAAAGAAATGAGATTTATGCAAAGCGATTTTTCGCACCATGCGCAAGTAATTATTGCAGTTGAGCCACAAATATCACATGTCGATTTTAACTGATTTTTGAAACAATATTCTACTGGTGTTTCAAAGTCTTCCGGTTTATTTTCCACATACCCGCTTTTATACCATGCGTATCGAAATAAATTTCTAAATCTAGGCAATGAAAACTGACCATGAGTTAATGATTGTAATTTTAAAATATTGTTTCTTGCGTGAAGATTTATTTCTAGATCCAAAAGCATTACAATATCCAAAAAGTGTTTAATGAAATTTTTCCACAAACGTAAACCATATACATCTAATGGTTGTATGTTTCCTGTTGTTCTAGCCGGTATAGTTAATAGAATTATAGTTTCTGTAGATTCTAATTTAGTTTCTTGTATAATATTTGGACAATGACCAGTTCATGAATCTAATAGTAAAACGGACTTTGGTCCTACGTTTGGAAAAAATACGTATTGCAACCAAATTTTAAAATGATCTGACGTTAATTTTCCGGATTTCGAAGCTCTAACAAAAATATTAGGTGCCATGAACATTGTTTCTTGCACTCTAGGACCAAATGTTCTACTAACTTCTTTCAATACAATAAAAAGAGGCGATAATAACATACCATCGGAAACAGGTTGTATAGTATAGTTATGCATAATTGCCGTTTTAGATTGTACTACAGACTCAATTCTTTTTGTTCCTTTACATGCTAATGTACAACCGGCATGTAATTCTATCTGGAATCCGCTTTGATCACTGTTGTAAATATTTTCTGCTCTATATTGAGTTATTTGATATTTAACGTTTTCAATAAAAGAATTACACTTTTCTTCAAGCTCGATGTTTGCTAATATAGATTTTTTTGTTACAAATTTTGTTATTTTACGAGATACAATATTATGTATTACTTTGAATTTTTGTATCCAACGCATCGACGCTTTGAATCCCGGTACATTTAAATTTTCCTGTGCTTGAACAGCCCATCGAGCTAAATCAATGTCGTGAATAATTATTCCTTTTTCAAGAGCTATATTAAAATTATTTAATATATATTCTGAAATTTGTT
>NW_018023014.1:0-1320 GCF_002006095.1 Pseudomyrmex gracilis | reverse complement strand
ATTATGTTGCAGCTTTGTAATTTGAAAGATACATATATTTGTATATTTGTCAAGTCAAATATCTTGGATATAATCAAATCAATAGTCAGAATTCACTCACTATTTCGTACTCACTATTATCTTTTTACATATTATTTTTCCACAGTCACTATATAATACTAGCAGAACACTGACGCGCGCTACGCGCGCGCTATTGATTTTATGTAATATAAATAATACAGATATATATGTAAGTAATACTTATATAATTAATTATATGTACAATGTGTCTAAACTAACCAAAGTGTAAAGGTAGACTACGTCAATTTAAACAGAAAAGTTGTTTTGCACATTTTTTTGGTTTAATATTTTTAATAAAGTAAATTTATTTTTTTTATTTTTTATTTTTATAGTATCACATATGTTTATTTATAAACATTATGTATTGTATTTATAAAATACAATGATTATTTTCAATAAATTCAGTAATATGTATTATAAACAAATACATAACAAGCTTGAATATTATGTGCATACATAATATATGGTAGTAAAAATAGAAATTTAAAAGGATGTACGGAGAAGAAAAAATGTTAACAAAAAGAAGTAAAAGTATTAAATAGAGGACTTATAATACAACATTTTTTTGCTTACTGCAAATAATGAATTAACTAATATATACAACAAGTGTTGAACTAAAAGATGTGTGCAAGAATGTGCAATATAGTATCATTATTACATTTTACATTAATTTTTTTATTGTAGTATAATATTTTTAAACAATTTAATGCAGTAAAGTAAATCTAAACGAGAAACAACATTTTAAACAGTAGAAACAACAATTTAAACAGTAATAACACAAAGATTTTGTTGCAAAACAAAAGAGCAAAGCAACTTTGTTATTCATTTTCTTTATTATTTTTTTTTCTGGAAAATAAGAAATTATTGGTTACTTACATTGTTAAATAATTAGAGAAATAAATGTACAATGTATATAAAAGAAGATTATTGTATACTGTATTATTTATACATACTTGAGATGTTTTGTCATATTCTTCCTTTCTTTTGTTTATCATACGATTACCTTTTAATAATGACATAAGAGACATATGTCCATCTATTATTTTTATATCATCAATTGTATTTACCAGGTCTATACATATGAAACCGGTATTTTTTTCAATAAAAAACACATTAATTTTAAGTGAATGGTAACAAATATTTTATTCAAAGTATGCGCCCTCGCTGGCTACACATTTTGTCCACCTCTCAGGCAATTTATGGATACCTTGCCAAAAAAAGTCTTTGTTTTTTGAAGCAAACCAGTCATCGAGCCATTTT
>NW_018023013.1:20274-22153 GCF_002006095.1 Pseudomyrmex gracilis | reverse complement strand
ACGGTGTCGAAAAACAATAGTTTATTCATGAAACTTTTTTTGTTCATAAGTTTTTTATAAACAATGAGCGACGGATAAAACCTTCATATTATTATTCAGGGAGGTGACCTTGATAACATATGTCAAAATTGTTGAGATCAGAAAATAGTCCGTATAACTGCATAATTACCAATATTTATTTCAAAAATGTGTATTTTTCGAAATAAGAGATTTCCATATTTTTTGAAAATTCTGTACATAGAGTGGCGTCGAACGTTCCGGCTGGACTTTGTGGTCTGATAGAAAATTTAAATAGAAACAAAATTTTTTATAAACATAGGTTCAAAACCGCTTTCTTAAGGACGATCTCCGAATTATTGCTTTTCTTAGGATTTTCTTTAAATTTGCGGTATACATAATTTATGATCTATTTATACGTAGCCTGTTTGGATAATAGGGGTAGCAATGTTAAATTCCAAAATATGAAAGATTTATATTTCAATTTTTAACATGGATTTCCTATGCTGAGCCTTTGTGAAATGGGGTTTTTTAAAATTACTGACGACAATTTTCTTAGGATTTTGTTAAAAAACAAGTATGTGGTAGTGGAGAGTGTTTTACTTAAAATACGATTTTGAATAATATGGCAAGCAACCCTTTGTTTTCGAACTGTAGCTTTTTTTATTTTTATTTTTTTATTTTTTTGCAGGATTTATGTGCGGTGTGTACTGCAGCTATTTTTGAACTTCTGCGCAGAGTAAGCGGGTCTTAGCAGTGCTGAATAGCTCAACTTAACTTTGTTACAGCAGTACAAACTTACTCATAAGAAGAGATATTTTAGGTTGCTAACCACTGTATTTAGGTTACTAACCACTGTAGTCGGAGAACGTCCTTAAAAACTTATCTTAAAAAGTAAACCTCTGAAAAGAATATTCCTCTCCACGCGCTTAGCCACAAATCAGTCAAGCGACTGGGCTTTATTCTATAATAATATCGCCTACGATATTTCTTGAATGTCANTAGAATATCACACAATAAATTTGTATTTTCTCTTATCTCGAATTTTCATAAGTAATTTGCATGCGATAAATATCGTATATTTGGTATTGAGTGAGTCATTTATGCAAAAATTATCGTCCACGATATATGGTTTTATAAATAAGGCTCAGCAGATAGATCGCTACTCGTGCCGATATATTGAAG
This sequence comes from Pseudomyrmex gracilis, assembly GCF_002006095.1. Lineage (NCBI taxonomy): Eukaryota > Metazoa > Arthropoda > Insecta > Hymenoptera > Formicidae > Pseudomyrmex > Pseudomyrmex gracilis. Next base: position 20,971 of record NW_018023013.1, on the reverse strand, counting down.
CTGGAGAAAAACATTTCGAGAACAATTAGTTTTATTCATTAGTTTTTTATTTATTTCTTATTAAAAAGTGTTGTTTTAGTTTATAAAGAATTATTGCATTTTTATGGAATAAAAAGATTTTTATTTTGTTTAAAAAAACGTATATAAAAATATATTTAAAAAAAACATAATCTCAGAGTGTTTGGACGCTAATTATTTAAGAAAGCATTTTTGGATCCATGTTTCGAATAAAAAATTTTTTGTTTAGAGTTACATTTCCTGTCAGATCACAAAGTTTGAGCGTCACTCTGTATATAAATATAAAATTCTTATATTATACAGGTCCGTAAAATTTTGACACAGCCGAAGTATAGAGATTGAGTTAAACTGAATAGAAAAGTTATTTGCCATTTTGCAAAATTCACAATAATTATTGAGTAATTATTGAATAAATCAAGCCAATTAGCGTTGACCTTTAGCCAGGCGCACGTCAGTTAGTCGCGCGCATGGTGTGTAAGCGCTCCGCGCAAAAACTTTTTAGTGTCAGACACTTTAGTTTTATTAAAGCTCGATAAGTTACTAAACTAAGAAATAATACGGTCATCCGAGCCGATCGCAGGATGTTGTGCGGAAAACTGTGTATATATATATATATATGCATATATATATATTTTGTTCGCGTGTAAATTTTTAAACGCGAGTTTTTGAATTGAATATC
>NW_018023013.1:16454-19229 GCF_002006095.1 Pseudomyrmex gracilis | reverse complement strand
TATGAATTTTAAGAATTGATATTCAATTCAAAAACTCGCGTGTAAAAATTTTCACGCGAACAAAATATATATATATGCATATATATATATATATACACAGTTTTCCGCACAACATCCTGCGATCGGCTCGGATGACCGTATTATTTCTTACTTTAGTTTTAGTTTTTTGATTAATATTATAATTGTAACTCTCGTCTTCTATATATATATATAAATTTATATATATATAAATTTAGTCGAATACTATGAAGAGCGTACATTACGATTATAATATTAATCAAAAAACTAAAACTAAAGTGTCTGACACTAAAAAGTTTTTGCCGCTTTGATGAGATATCGTCCGTTTTTATGGCGGCAAAATGTTGCTCTTGGATAGGCTAAGCCATATTGCCTAATCTATAATTGGTCGCAACCTAACCTCTATTGTGCACGTGTCGTGGACTATCATTTCAAATTCAACCGTCGCCACAGTGAGGTGAATTCTTTGTGCTAGCGCAGTGAACCTTATATCTTCATATCAAGAAGTAAGAAGAAGAGGCAATCGCAACATCGTTTTGCAGCTGCAACATTCAAAAAACACGTAATATGAAACGAAATAACATTAAATTATCTGTCTCGCGTAAATCAATAAATATAGTATCGGTGAGACAGCGTAATACGGTTATGTCCGAAATCAGAAACAGCCACTGAACTATATCCTATACTGGAATGCTCACTCAAATGGGAAGAAACGCGACGACAGAGATAGAGAATTGTAACCAGCCTGTCTTTTTCTAACCGTATATTACTTGAACTAAAAACATAGGCAAAATGGCGGCCGTAACGCTCGGACGTGCACAGACGTGCATAGTGACATATTGTTCTTTTGGTTAGTTATTAGAACAAAATGGGTAGACGTTGTGGAGTGAGTAATTGTAAAAATTATAATCAAGAAAATACGAATATTTCACAGGTAGGTAAAACAATATTATATTTAACATTATAAGTAAAATATAATTATTATTATATATTAATATAATTATTATTATATATTAATTACTTCAAACAGCATGTATGTCCAAAATCTGAATATAACACGTTATAAGAACATCTTTAAGACATTTTAAAACTGTTTTAAAAACATGTTAAAAATATCTTAAAAACGTATTATGTCCTGATTTTGGACATGCTTGCTGTTTGGAAATCTAATTAGTTTTGTATGAATATAANATCTATTTAACATTATTTTTAATTTTTTAGATTACCAGCTTCTGAAGAAATGCGGCAGCAATGGATAAACGCTATTCCACCAAATTTATTGCGCATATCTGCCAAATTAATTTTTGTATGTAGTGCACATTTTACAAAAGATTCTTTTCAACCTGCTTCAATGGGACTGTCCAAAAATATCTTTAAAAAATCGATAATACCTACTCTTTTTAAAGAAAATTATGAATGTAAAAACCCTATGAATAAGAGTGAGAAAAATGAAGAGGTATCATTTATGTAACACTTCTTTATATACAATTTATATATTTTTAATCTTTTTAAGTGAAACATCACAAGTTGTTGTTTTTAGATGAACATTTTGTAAAACGTTTGCTTTTCCTCGTCTACTAGTGATATAGAAAATAGTCCATCAGTGATCACAGCTATTACTACAAATGAAAACGTAAAATATATCAAGTCAAATATTTATAATTTTATTAAATTTTTTATGTTAATGTTATGGTTTTATCATTTTCTAGATGATAACTGAAAGAAAAAAAAAGAAATTGGAATGCAAACGAAATCAATTATTACTAAAAATGTTCAAGTACAAGTATCTCCAAAACATTGTAAATTATCCAGAAGAGAAGTACAATTACAAAATGAAAATCGAATTTTGAAAAAGCGTCTTTATCGTCAAAATGACAGAATAACATCTATGAAAAGCTTTACGCAATATCTTCGAAACAACAAGTGCGGTAATGAAAATTAGGAAAACAAACATTGTTTTTCCTTAAAACAATTTGCATTGACGGTTTTTTTTTATTCTCCTCGTGCCTACGAACTTATTAGAAGTAAATTAAGTTTACCTCATAGTAGCATTATGCGTAAATGGTTAACCAATTCAAATATACAACCGGGATTTATTTCGGAAGTTTTCGATTACTTAAAGAATGAAACTTCTACTAAAGATTATCTACACAATGTTGCCTTAATTTTTGATTATTTAAAGAATGAAACTTCTACTAAAGATTATCTACACAATGTTGCCTTAATTTTTTATTTAAAACTATTTTCAGGAAACTTAGTTTATTAAAAAAATTGATGAACCAAAAGATGTTAACAAATAAAGGTAACGATTTAAATTTGAACGAATGAATAGTCAAGGCTCGTGAAAATTGAAACTAAGAATGAAGAGGCTAATATGAGCCATCTAAGATTAAATAGGCCAATACGAGCCATTCCCAGGTTGTTGTGCAGGAATAAGCTTGCATGTATATATACAGGGTGAGTCATCTGAATCTATCACCTCCAACAACTCGTTTGTGTGGCCAGGAATCGAAAAAAGTTTCATATAAAAGTTGTAGGGTTTCGAGGGGGAACCAAAATGGCGTACCNTTCAACTTTTGATTTTGACCAAAAGTGGGTTACTTCAACCGGAAGTGGTTTTTTTAAAATGGAAACCCCCTTTTTTGACACCGGAAAATGAAAAAGCGGAAAATTTTACGTTCAGATATAACCTTGGCTGTTTTAAAATTTTCAAGATGACGAACGAAGATGGCGGACAAAAATTTTAGTCAACCGATT
>NW_018023013.1:7417-9261 GCF_002006095.1 Pseudomyrmex gracilis | reverse complement strand
TGGGTAGTGCTAAGAGTAGTAATTTCTATTAATTTCGGCTAAAAATTTTGTCCGCCATCTTGGTCGGCCATCTTGGATCCACCATTTTGAATTTTGCAAATCTGACTTCAAATTCGTGATCAGCAACCCCAAAAACCCTCGTAAACTTAATTTGGTGCAAATCGGTTGACTAAAATTTTTGTCCGCCATCTTCGTTTGCCATCTTGAAAATTTTGAAACAGCCAAAGTTATATCTAAACGTAAAATTTTCCGCTTTTTCATTTTCCGGTGTCAAAAAGGGGGGTTTCCTTTTTAAAAAAATTACTTCCGGTTGAAGTAACCCACTTTTGGTCAAAATCAAAAGTTGAATGGTACGCCATTTTGGTTTCCTTTCGAAACCCTACAACTTTTATAGAAAACTTTTTTCGATTCCTGGCCACACAAACGAGTTATTGGAGGTGATAGATTCAGATGACTCACCCTGTATATATACACATGTATGAAATTCACATGTAAATTATTTTTACATGTGAGTTTTTTTGAATTGAAATTTCAATTCATAAAATCATATAGGATTCTAGATTTGCATCTCGTATATGAAAGATCCCAAATACCCCCCTAACTAATTCATTCTTAGTTTCATCTTCTTCTTCGCTGTAATGGCTCTTGCTCCGGTGAGGAAGGAGCATACGTCAGTCTTCGATTTATTATTATTACTAGTTATGTTCTTCTTCGTCATTATGGCACTCGCCCCCTATAAGGGTTTAGGCATGGCCAGTCTTTTGATTATTTTCCTCTGAACGAATATGAGGGGGGGGGGATGTGCAGTGGGAACTACAACCACGCGATACACGGCCGTCTTCTCACAGTGGGCGTGCCCATCTGTGTCGGGCTCGTGCTCTAGATGTTAAGACTAAGATCGCCTTGTGGGAGGGGAATTAATTCGGGAATACACCCGAATTAATTATTGGAGGTCCGATTAAGTTCGCCGATCAACCAATAAACTTGGTTGAAAGAGACCGGCCCGGAAAAAATCCTCAGGTGGTGAGCGGATTCGAACTCGGAACCTCCGGGTTCACAGCCCCTGCACTCAGGCCGCGAGACCACTGGGCCTGTCAATTCTTAATTTCAATTTTCACGAGCCTTGACTATTCATTCGTTTGATTTTCACGCTGAGCTGAAATGGAGCGTTATTAAAAATTATCAGAACATTGATTTATATACGGATATTGCGAGACAAACTCCAAGTGTCTCGGTGGCCTAACAGGGAAGGCGATGGCACGGAAAGCCGGAGATTCCAGGTTCGACTTCTGGCCGAGGAGTTTTTTTCGCAATATTTTCAAATTAGTTAGGGGGGTATTTAGGATCTTTCATATACGAGATGCAAATCTAGCATCCTATATGATTTTATGAATTGAAATTTCAATTCAAAAAAACTCACATGTAAAAATAATTTACATGTGAATTTCATACATGTGTATATATGTATATATACATACAAGCTTATTCCTGCACAACAACCTGGGAATGGCTCGTATTGGCCTATTTAATCTTAGATGGCTCATATTAGCCTCTTCATTCTTAGATTTAAATTTGTATTTATATGTAAAACGAAATTATATTAATAAACATATATTTATAAAGTAAGAATTAATCTTTATTTATTTGAAAAATCTTAATTTTTAATCCAAATAGTACTTAAATACAGAGACCAAAAATAAGAGTTATTTTAAACACCTTTATGAAAAAAAATCAATTCCAAAAACTTGTTTGTTATTTAACCTAAGAAATACTATTCATAAAGTGTAAAAAAAATAAACAAAAAAACATATGATTAAAAAATATTGATTCTAAAACGTTTTGGT
>NW_018023013.1:2056-4547 GCF_002006095.1 Pseudomyrmex gracilis | reverse complement strand
ATCACGTTACGTCAGATTAATGACGTAAGTAAACGTCATTAACATGACGTCATTTTTGACGAGACAAACTCACGTCGTCATTACGTTAATATCACGTCATAAACTAACGTCGAACTGGTCAAAAACTGACTTTATATTAACGTCATTATAACGTCAGCTGGTTGCCTGGGGTCTTTTAAACTTAGCAGTTACTTTCAGTTAATAATTCAACAACATATTTATTTTATCAAATAAATATATTTATTTTATCAAATAAAAGTTACTTGGTTTAAAACTGTTTCGATATTCAGCTATAGCTTTCCAATACTGGCAGTAAATATCAAAACGCAGCTTTGGGATTAGTAAAATGCATTCTGCAAGCGCGCTATCTGCGCTATTGTATCATTTTATCTTTATTAGATGTAAAATCCCTTATTAGATGTAAAGTAAAGATAGAAGGATGTAATAGCGTAAATAGCGCGATCTCTAAACGCAGCGCGCTAGTCAATGTTTGTAAGAAAGATCATATATTTTGAAGCTCCAATCAGAAATGCTCAGACAAGGATAGATATGGGGACAAATATATCTATCTCTATTTTCCGAGTGACCGGCAGTGATGATAGATCGGGCCGGCCAGCACCAAGAGCACCGAAGTAGTGAGGGCACGCACACAAGCAAGAACCGCCGTCCGTATGCGTGACGTCACGCTCGGCTGTTCGGCTCGTGGAAGAGCGCAGACATACTATGTTCTGCTTCGTTTCCACCAAGCCCGCTATGCGAGCAACATACTGAGGCTAGAACGACACGTTTCACGTTGCGCGCTTGTAGCAAAATGACAACGCAAAATGCTTTTCTAAGACTTAAGTCTTGAGAAAATACATAATATTATTAATAAGGATGAGTTAAACATCTCAAGATGCATTTATTATAATATTTTTATTAATTCTTAATATAAGTTAACTGTGCTAATATTTAAAAGTTTTTAGAATATTAAAAAACATTTAATATATATATATATATAAACTACATCATTAGTATTAATAATTGTTCTACATTTTTAATTTGTAAATCACGAAAAGAATCTACATTTTACAAAAGCACAATCCTAAGTTATTTAATTCATATAACATAGATAGATAGATAGATAGCAGCAGCCCCAACAACAGCAGCAGCAGCCCCAACAACAGCAGGAGATGCAGACAAATGCAACTAGTAAGTTATTTATTTAATATAACACAACTATTAGTTACTAAATATAATAATTGCAAATCTTTTATTTTAGTAATAATTCTCGTTTTAGGAATACACAAAAGAGAAGCTGGCCAAAATAGGGTCCGCTGGTATCACCAGCGGAGTAATATTCCCAAGCGGGAGAAGTCCGTATAGAAGAGAAGGCCCGCGCGGAAGAAGAAGCCAAAAAGCCTGTCGTGGCTCTTTAATTATTCAATACTATATTATTTATCAATAAAATTAATATAGTATTGAATAATTAAAGATATATATCAGCAATATTAATTATCCATACATTACATATTATATATATGCAGTATCTAAAGAGTAAAGAAAAAAACTTTTTAATTAAAAACTAATAAAAATAGTGTTATTTCATTTATTTTATATGAGAACAATTAGAGAAGTAATGTATAGCTTAACTTAGAACTTTTACAGACAAAATTCTAAATATCCGACATTTACATTTAAAAATAATTAATGTCTTTAAATCTTAATTTATCTGGAATTTTAAATATCCGACATTTACATTTAAAAATAATTAATGTGTAAAATCTTAATCTGTCTGGCATTCTATATATCCGACATCCATATTTATAAATAACAGATGCAAAATAAAATGTGGTAGAATAGGGCTACAGGCGAAGGTCCACGTTAAAAAACCTAACGCGCTATTATTGGCACTTCTTGGGTAGTGCGGAAGACCATTTCATAATATTATCTATCATCGTTGCAAAACATAAAACTTGTATTATATAATTGTTGCAAAAATGTTTAATATTGTAACATAAAAGATCTCTGTAGCAAAGTTTATTTAATAATTTAGGATCATTTTCTATCGGGAAATGCATGACATTTCATGTAGTTAGAAAAATTACATTGTTGTCAAGTGATTCCATAAATTGCGATGTCACCAACATGGAAATCTCGATGTGTGAGACGAGCGAGAACGTCGCGCGTCCACGATCTACACACAATCTTTACACACAACTTTTATTTAAAAGACGTACAATATTTATATATTTATATTTTTTTCCGAGATTTACAGTCTTAGAAAAAGTACGTAATATTATTGACGATAGTAAAACATTTCAAGATGCATTATATTTTTTTAGGAATTATTACATATGAGTTAAATGAAAAAATTCAAAAGTTTTTTGAATATTGCAAGTTATTAGTGTTCTTGTTTTATATATTTTTGTTTTGTAAATTATGACAAAAATCTACATTTTTCAGACATATAATCTCAAAATATTTAATTCATATTATACGAAATTCAATT
>NW_018023013.1:0-1871 GCF_002006095.1 Pseudomyrmex gracilis | reverse complement strand
AGCACAGTTAACTTATATTAAGAATTAATAAAAATATTATAATAAATGCATCTTGAGATGTTTAACTCATCCTTATTAATAATATTATGTATTTTTTTCAAGACTTACAGTCTTGGAAAAGCATTTTGCGTTGTCATTTTGCTACAAGCGCGCAACGTGAAACGTGTCGTTCTAGCCTCAGTATTTTGCTCGCATAGCGGGCTTGGTGGAAACAAAGCAGAACATAGTGTGTCTGCTCTCTTCCTCGAGCCGAACAGCCGAGCGTGACGTCACGCACACGCACAGCGGTTCTTGCTTATCGTCACTCCCTACGTATAATCCCGTAACTCCAAAACGCAAAGTTTAGAGGAGAGCAGTTTAAAAGTATAAAGCTTCATATGTTTCCCTATAGTTAGGGATCTTTCGGTTTCAAATTTGTTCCTTATTTATGAATATTTTTTTTTAATATTTGGTGACCATAAAGAACATGACTTTCTAAGTGTCATTATGCAATAAACTGAAAATCCCATATGTGACACTTATGTAATTATACGTAGGGAGTGACGTTATGTGCGTGCCCTCACTACTTCGGTGCTCTTGGTGCTGGCCGGCCCGATCTATCATTACTGGTGACCGGCTGCTTAACATTGAGTGAGCGTTCCAGTATAGGTTATAGTTCAGTGAAAATAGCATAACTGAACAAAGTTCTTCTTCTTCTAAAAGTACCAATAATATTGAAAATAACAATCAAGATATTCCATCAATTGCGGGTTGCAGTTTTTCTATTGATATTAATTTTGTAAATGATACTTTTAATATGAAGCACAATATGAATATAGAAGAGGATGAGCTTTTCTCTCCCTCTTCATGTGTTTCTGATGTCAGTGATATATCTTCATTGTTATCTACTAATTCTTTTGAACTATCATTTTGCGAACGTTTAGCATCTTGTTTTGTGAATAGTAATTTAACTCACGTTCAAGGCAACAATATATTATCAGTTCTTCGAACACATTCCCTACTTCTCTGATTTACCAAAAGATGTTAGAACTCTTCTCAATATACCACGAAATCCTGCTGTTATATCTAATGTAGAACCAGGAAAGTATATCCACTTTAATCTTGAAGCAAAGTTAGTAGAAAATCTCTTCAATGTTCTATTTGTATCTACTGTCAAGGAATTAGTATTGGATTTTAATACGGATGGATGTAATTTAGATAAGTTAAGTACTGTACATATTTGGCCAATTCAATGCAGAATTGTGAATATGCAATGTACGAGAAGTCAATAGTTATAGGTATCTATAAAGGTTCAGAAAAACCACACGATCCTAATACTTCTTTTGAAAAATTTATTGCAAATATCATTAGAATCATGTCTAGTGGAGGCATTACTTTTAATGGCAACAAAATCCCGATACGTTTGAGAAGTTTTATCGCCGATGCACCAGCTAGAGCTTTTATTTTAAATCATCACAGTCATGTGTCTAGGCAGCCTTGTTCTAAGTGCAAAGTTTCTGGTGTATATACAAATGGTCGTATTGTCTTTAGTGGAATTAATCACGCTCTTCGAACTGATGAAGACCCAGGTAGCAAAATGTTATCAAAAGGATATTAAAAGGACAACCAAAAAAAGATTCGGATGACTTTTTAGTTGGCAAAAAGATGCCTTTTCGTAGTACAAATAGGATCACTAATGTCCGTCTGGCTGACAACTTATTTATATCCAAATGGCAACTAGAAGAAAACTTATAGAAATTACCAAATTGCCAGCATATGGTCAACCTTTATCAGCTGCCAATATGTTGACATAAATATATCAAATTGCTACAACCAAAAGATATCCTTTTAAAGGCAAAAATAAACAAATGTCTTATAGATATCGAAAAAAG
>NW_018023012.1:9162-15960 GCF_002006095.1 Pseudomyrmex gracilis | reverse complement strand
CTGCAACTTTAAACATTGTTTAAACAATGAAAACGACTTACGTTGGTGATACATTTTATAGGCAGATACTTCTTAACATATTTTCTAAGAGAATTGCACAGAATTTTGCAGGTCACAATTAATGCTAAATTTTGGCTTTTTTGAAGCTAATTTGATTGGACTATTTAGATGAGTCGCCATTGTCGCTAACAGTGATAAGGGAGCCAACGCGATATGTGGCTGAGTGATAAAGTTACACGCAATTGATCATTTTTGACGAATTTCTTGTTAGTTTTAAAGAGTCTTTCATCTGTGACAGTCGTATAAAACTATTTAAGTTTTTTTGTCCATACGTGTGCTTCTAAGACAAAAGTTAGCAAGCTAAAAGATAAGAATAATATTTTATATTTTTGTAAACAGTGTTTAAGAAATTTGTTGATATGATTTTAGCGAGACAAAAAGAGGCAAGATGTGTGTGGGGTAACAAGCATTTTTTTATTATCCCATCTTGCCCCACATAGACGTATAAATAAAAATCTAAAGGCCATGACACATAAAAGTACTTAAGACCGTAAGACGTAGCCGTAAGGAAATTGACCAATCAGAAATTTACGTCCGAAAATGATGGCGACATAGTATACATTCTGATTGGTCAATTTTCTTACGGCTACGTTTGACCGTCGTAAGTAATTCTATGTGTGTGTGATGGCCTTATGTTCCAGGATGATAAGAAACTACAAACGAAAGACGGACTGGAAAAATTGGTCCAAAGAAACAACGCAAAACGGGGTTATTGCTGGTTTAGAAAATAAGATGGGTTATTATCAAAATGGGCTCGTTGCTCGTGTGCAAACATAGAAGACGATGATAAAGTTATACATGTGTACCCTCGTTGTCAACCCAGTAAAAAAACTAATGGATTTTATATCATTTGTTCAAAAGTACCTCATCTTGCTCACGAAGGTGCCCCGTCTTACTCCACCTGTGAGGCAAGATGGGGAGAAAGAAACTTTTCTGAAGAATTAATTTTTTAGTATGACAAATTCTAAAAAGATGGTTTATTTATAGTTTAATCGAAAAACTAATTATCAAAGAATAAATAAAAAGTAAAGTTGTTTTGTTGATTATAAAAATTTGTTGTTTTATCTATCATAAAACTTATTTACTCCGTTTTGCCTCACCTTCTACTATACTTGCCGAAAGGAGGTCTGCTCAAAAACACCATGCTCGCGTCGCGCTGACGCTACGCAAGTCATCTCTCTGCGTGAAACAAAAACCAAAAATTTACATAATAAATCAAAGAAATTATATTGTTTAGTTAAGATTTTTAAAGGTTGTGAGTATATATATATATATAAGAATAAGTCTTCCTCCTGTAGAAATAATTTTCTTGCAACAAATCTTTTGCAGCTTTGCGAGCGCACCATTGGCACATTTAAAAATAGTCTACTAAAAAGAGAAAGTTTTAGATTTTTTTTGTATTATTTTAATTGTAGTTTTAGAAATACTTATATATACTAAACTATTTTTTGTATAAAACATTTTGTTAATGAATGTCTACTGAACAGTAAAACTACATATTTTGAAACTCATAATTCTATACACACGTACACATGTAATACAACCTAAATAAGATCGTTTTCCTCACTACAGACGTTTACATCGTGATGTGTAATTATGGTAAATATATAGAAAAGGTCACCCCCCTCCGATTTCAATGAGCTTGACATATGTTGTCAAGGACACCTTCCTGAGTAACAATCCGTAAATTTTAGCCGACGCTCGTTGTTAATAAAAAAGTTATGAACCATTGAAGTTTGAAAACTAAGGCTATATTATGATGTACACATACATAAATATATATATATATATATAATATGTATATATAAATGTATATGTAGCGTCACAGCCCGTAGTCCCGTCAATTTTAGAATTGACTAGTCAATATCCGAAACATATGTTTTATATTAAACACGTAATCTCTGATTACGCGTTACGCGTTACGCAAAAAATAACAGTGCATGGGATCACATCCTAATTCTTTCATGTTTTTTATGTTGGTGTTGTAAACGTGTAGGCAGGGGGGGCTGCGCTCTCCCTGCATCTCCCCTAAAATCTAACCTAACCTAACCTGTGTTACTACAATATCAATAGAAATGAGTGAAAATTTTGCAAGAAGGAGTGCAGAAAGAAAAGTTTAGGTTAGGGTTAGATTAGATTTTAGGGGGGGTGCAAGGGGACGCAGCCCCCCTGCCTACACGTTTACAACACCGACAAAAAGATCATGAAAGAATTAGTCTTGTTTTAATAATGTTTTATCTACTCTATCCTATTGAGTCTGATTGACACATTCTCGGGCTTTGACGCTAATATATACATACATACATACATAATTACAAATTGTAAATGTTTCCAAATTTTCAGTTACTAGCTCAATGGTTGGATAAAGATAATACTATGTTAGGCGGGCCCGGAAAAATTATCAAAATTGATGAAGCAAAAATTGGCAAACTTAGTTTTCAAACTTCAATTGTTCATAACTTTTTTATTAACAACGAGCGACGGCTAAAATTTACGGATTGTTACTCAGGAAGGTGTCCTTGACAACATATGTCAAGCTCATTGAAATCGGAGGGGGGTGACCTTTTCTATATATTTACCACAGTATTTACTGCTAGGGAATACCGTCCCTCTTACCCCTAGCTACCCGCGTCCACGAAACGATTCATTGACGCCGACTGTACATGTATGCGTACGTGATAAACATAAAGACATCGCAANCTAGTGATAAACATATCCTTTAACAGTCATACACATTTGTTTTTGACAAGTATATCTGAAAAACAATTAATATTTATCGTGTACATANTGAAATCATGTGTTGCTGTTTTATTTGCGTAAGTACTTCTTGTTTATAACAAAAGAAATTGTATANATTCACAGTACGTAGATGCTTACGTTCTATGGAACTATGTGCTTAATATTTCTAACCGGAATTGCTACTTCAACTGATGAGAATTTATCTCAAGAATCGCAGTGTATACAACCGATAGAATATTTTATGAATATTTGAGGAAGTAAAAACTAATTCACTCAACGTCATTTCTCGTGTCAAACTCTATATCTTATGTACAAAGCGAAAAATACGATTTTATCTCAGACCGTATTTTAATGTTACATACGATTTTATCAGCATTACATTTCTACCTAACATTTCTCGGTATAATTATTTGTATTGGTTATATCAGCTATTTTCCACAAAAGAGAGATTCATTGAAATCGTTCTTATAAAACAATATATAAAGGGTTTTCAAATAAAACAACGGGAGAAATATATACAACCTGGAATATATTGGATAACTGCGAGATATGAATGCATTTTAGAGAAAGTCGCAACGATCTACCCATATGTAAATCAAATCAAAGAAGAATAGTAAGTAAACGCTATTGCAGTAAGTATTTCTTCTGTTTTGTAGANAAAAGAAGATGTATAAAAATTTCTTACACTTAGTTAAGTAACAATGTATTTATACAATCTACGTTTTTTCATTATATAGATATTTGATTTTGNCGCGTATTCCCGCTGACTGGATATTTTTTGGATTGGAAAAATCCCGCAAAAGCTAATTTTACTATTCAAATTATACATGATCACGATCAGACAGTTCTATCACATATGACTGGTGAACAAATACTGCAAAAAGATCAACTTTATACTTTATTCCATACAACACCTAAAATATCTGCTTTTTTTTTTCTTGTTGAGATTTCAATTCTAAAATCCTGTTTTACTGACACTTTTTTTGTACAACTTGCCTTTTACGTCAAAAGGCAAACGTGTTGTTAAACACGTGAAATTAAGAGGATCTATTAACAGATGACGTGATACAACACCTAATGTAATCTTGAGAAAATTTTCGGAGCAATCTACGTATATGTTTAAATGTATTCTAAATGTTTAAATGTATAAATGTGAATGTTTAAATGTATTCTAAATACATAAGCATTTTNAGAGACTAAAATCTATGCATTTTTGAAAACATCTTTGAAGGTTTTTTCGCGGATAGATGTCTGAATATAACTTCATTAAGTTCATAGTTTCTATGTAACATTTTTAAAATAAAGAACAACTTAAAGGCACATAAGAGCTAATATACTGAGTGTTGTAATATTAAAAAATTCTATGTTTATTATGCAAACAAACGTTTCGATCCGTCGTTGGAATCTTCTTCAGTGGATAACTGATTACAAAAAAGTATAAAAATAAAATTAATAACCAGCTGTGTAAGATAGATAAGACTAAAATAATGAAGAACTCACTTAATGTCGGTTCAATATAAAATGATAAATGTTTGCATCAATGTGGAATGAGAATAGTCGTTATCTAGTATAAATTCTGTTTAATAAATTTTGTTAATAGTTGTGAGTACCACATACAAATAGAATAAAATTAATGAACCTAAAAAGATGAAATAAAATTAAAAACTCAAGAAAATGAAGAAATTGGATCAATAATGAAAGAAGAAATAAAATAAATAAATACATAATATGTNAAGGTGTTTAAAACAGCGGACGACCAAATTACTTTACAGTACAATTGATATAAATATATTGTGAAAATATTGCACAAAAATGGCATCATGAATGGCGACGATTTTGTAATGATTGCACTAAGGTGATTTGCCATAACGCAACAGTTTTATCAAAATAAAATGTTGTAAATAATATTTACCAAAAATTAGAAAAGAGTCGTTATGCATTTCCATAAATATATATACATTATTTGAAGTAATTTGATTTTTTCATATGCAATTATATTTTTACATGTTTTGAACGTTACATAGCTGAAAATTTTTTCTCAATTATTTAGTTATTGAAAAATTTCTATTTAAATTTTTTTATTTTGCAAACATACTGCTAAGATGAGTCGCCGTATCGTTATTGTTTTGCTGAAATAGTATTTGGAAATTAAGTTTGCAAACAGTTACAAATATTTTATAAAAGATCAATAATTTTACATTTATTACTCAAAATATATTTACATAATTGCAAATCACAATTTTTATGCAAGATGTCACATGATTTTATAAATGTTTTCCTATCGTAAAAGAAACTGTTATATGAGCGCTCAAAGGAGTATATATACATATATATGTAATCTCTCTCCTCGCGACAGAGGTGAAACAAACCAAAACAGAAAAACAAGTTATACTGAAAAATCGCTGGTTTTAAAAGTTTTCAAAACAGGAAAATACGGTCTTAATTTCTCCGTATTGAATTTCTTCGCGCTTTTTTATACTTGCGACTGTAATGAGATAAAAATAATCTGTAGTGACGAGTCGAGGAAAGCTTCCTTTCGACTAGCACAAGCCGTTCTTCGTCAGCAATCTGACTTGTATATCGATCAATAATAACAATAATAATTTAAATGTTGAAATCTCGCAATTCAAATTATCAGGAAAGTCATTGCGCATAATCAAGACCACTTCGTTGCGCGTGAATTTTGCGCGAGGAATTACCTTGTTTCTTGATTATGCGCAATGACTATGCGATAGTGCCTCGCGCTAAAGTCCACGCGCAACGAACGAAGTAGCGCATGAACTGTGAGGCGCCCGTGCCTAGTATACGCGAAAATCAGTTTTTGAAAGGCATTGTGTAAAAATAAATATTTATATCTCAATAACGTCTGAACTAATTGATTTTGTTTTAGTCTCAATCTATTCGGATTAAAAAACCAAAGAAAAAAGTGTTTATGTGTTTTTTGTCTATGTCTTCTGTTCGAAGATATTGAAAATTTTTTTTACATATTCAAAATTTTATCCTGCTCGGATCTCGTCTCTATATGTGCAAAATATGTGTGCATGTACCTAGTGCTTTCAAGAGATGCCCAGGAAAAAATGGATTAGATCTAACTTAAATTTAACGATATACAAAAAATAGAAAAATAGATCTAATTAGATTCAAATGGAATTAAATCTAAATGGATATAATGTAGATCTAAATAAATATAAAATAGATCTAAATAAATATAAATAGATCTAGTAAATTTACTTTTATATATATTATTAAATCTATTTTAGATCTATTCAGATCTACTATAGTAAAACTACTCAAATTTACTTAGATTTAAGCAGACCTGAACAGATCTGAGGTGATCTAATATAATAGATCTGAGTAGATCAAAAGTAGATTTAATAATAAATAAAAGTGTAAATTTACATAGATCTACTTATATTTATTTAGATTTACTTTATATCTATTCAGATTTAATTTAGATCTAATTAGATTTATTTTTTCCTTTTTTTTTTATCTCGGTAGATTTAAATTAGATCTGATCCATTTTTTCTCGCGTGACGATACAAACGAATTGAACGAAAGACAAGGAAGAGAATTGTAATATGTGATGAGAAAGAAAAAACAAGATAAAGATAGAGAGAAAGAGAATGAGAGAGAGTGAGAGAGAGAGAGAAAGGACGCAACAAGAGTGACCATTAAAAGAAAAAAGCCTCCTTGAGTAACATAAATAAGTAGTAAAATAAAATAAAACGTGATNCTTGTGAATTTCTTTCGGCTCTTTGCGCAAAATTAGATTTTATAAAAAATGTAGTCGAGCATCAAGTACCTTCCACTACACGATGNAAAAATTGTGAGTATACAAATACAGTTACAGCAAATCTTATTTTGATCTCAATTTCTGTTATTAATTTAGAAAAAAAGAATTATGATTTAAACGATTTATTAAATCTTACCTTTCTTCATTGGTGTGATCATATAACAATTTATGTAAAACTTTTAACGGGAATGGAATAATATTTAAAA
>NW_018023012.1:5871-8392 GCF_002006095.1 Pseudomyrmex gracilis | reverse complement strand
TATATATATATATATGCGTATTTTTAACATAAGAACTATGTACTGCAATAAAACAAATTGAAGTTGTATAGAGTGAGATTGATGATTTTCGAAATAAATTGTATAACTAAATAGCTCGCGCGTGCGCATAGAATATGTCTGTCTGTTTTTGGTGCAGCCGCGCCAAGTTTTTTGCAATAAATAGTTCATTTGTTAAAGAATTTTTTGTTTGTTTAGAAAAAAAAGTTATGCTTTGATCTGCTAAACGTTTAAAATTTTACTTTTTGATATCACTTTTTTTGTAAAACAGGTTTTGTAGAGAAAGAATATATATATAATAAAATTATTTTTGTTTTATATTGATTGTTTTTATTTTGTTTTATAAGGTTACCAAAAACCTTATAATCTTATGTTACTTGACAGTTACTTGACATAACTTATGTTATGTAACGTCAAAAAATTATAATTGTTTTCAATGTATTACAAATCATTAAAAATAGTCAATACAAAAGTATCGATACACAGTTTCTAAACAACCACACAGAAGAGTTACTACCGACAAAACGCGTCAATGCATTATGCGTGTAGGAAATATGAGTGTAGCCAATCAGCTATTTGTTTCTAAAAAAAACAGCAAAATGAATGGCTACCGTATCGTTTTTATTCACATTGATATACAGTGAAGAGCATAACTGTATCATTAACACAAAATTCGTGTAAATGTATTTTTTATTGCTATTAACATTAATACTTATAGAAATATTTTGCATAATTAAAAGTGGTTTGAACAAGTTTTTAAAGTTGTAAATGTTTTTTCTTTTGACTGTAACAAGAAATATTCATTGGTACAGTTTTGCACTATGTTGTACAAGAATGTTCTTTAAATATAAATATTTACTTCTACAATGTCTCACACACACTAATGTTTACATAAAACGCGTATACAAATTACTATTTAGTTTGCCGTCGACTTCGAATCGGAAAAGTGCTACAAGATTGGCAAAATGAAACCACTTTCTCGTAGTATAGTAAAAAAAATCATTTCTCTGATAAATGATGGATTATCAATATGACAAATTTCAGTAAAGTGTTCTGTTTCATTAATGACAGTATGACTGTCGAGTAAAACACAACTATTGTGCAAATCCCGTGTTGGCTTTAGCGGAAGGGCGTCCGAGAAAATTGACGGCAGTAAGTGAACGGAGAATTGTACATTACGTGACAACTGAAGAAGCAAAATCTGCAAGTATGGCTGCAAGACTATTAAAACGCGATACAGGTATAGAAATAAGTGCATGGACGGCTCGGAGAATACTTAAACAATATAACTTCAAACTTACCGAAAAGAAAATAAAACCCATGTTATATAAAAAAAATTATTAAACTACGTTTAGCTTTTGCAAAGAAATATCAAATGTGGACCGTTTCTGACTGGGAACGTGTGATATAGTCTGATAAGACAAAAATAAATCGAATTAGTTCTGATGGACGATTTTGGTCTTCGATTCGACAAGGAGAGTCACTCCAATCACGCCATGTCAAACAAACAGTTAAGCACGGTGGCGAATCTATCGTGTATTGGGAATGTATAACTGCGTTTGGCGTTGGTCCACTGCATCGATTAAACGGAATAATGAACCAATACGTGTATAAAAATATTCTCAAACCAAATTTATTAAATACAGCAGAAAATATGCCGTTTCCTATAGAAAATATTATATTCCAATGATCGGAATCCGAAACACACCGCAAAAAGTGTACAACAGTGGCTAAAAGCACAAAAATTTTCTGTTCTGGAGTGGCCTGCACAAAGTCCAGATCTCAATCCAATCGAGAATTTGTGGGCATTTTTGAAAAGAAAAGTGCAAGACTCGTACAAAAAAGAACTTTCATTGATTTTTGAATTACAGCAGAGAATAGAAGAGCAATGGGATACAATTCATCTTGATTATTATCAAAATGTAGTGCATAGTATGCTAAAACGTATTGCAGCAGTTCTAAAAGCTAAAGGATTATGGACTAAATAATAGTAAGTTATTAAAGATAACAAATTTTATGATCATATAAGAAATTATGCATATAGATTATTATAAAATATATAGTATATACATGTATATGGTATGTATATGTATATATTATATAAACAATTAGAAAAAGAATAAAAAACAGATCATATAAAGAGATTATGCAAAATAATAAACAGGTTTATTGTAAAACTAAATGAATAATAAATATATACTAGGTCATAAGAGCCGTTCGCAGGATGTTTTGCGGAAATTATACGTGTATATATATATATATATATATACAGGGTGTCTCATAACGAACGAATCAGCCCAAGTGTGTAGGTAGATCGGGTCAATTCGAACAGAAAAGTTATTTACCATTTCGCAAAATGTGCAATAGTTATTAAGATATGAATTAATAAATGTGAGCCAATGAGCGCGGGGGGGTACCCCTCGCTCGCCGCTGTTCGCGGCGTACCGCCTAATATCGCCCGATCGCAAGAAGCTGAGTCGCGCCGCGCTTGTTTGTTTCTCCG
>NW_018023012.1:2738-5254 GCF_002006095.1 Pseudomyrmex gracilis | reverse complement strand
TATATATACGTGCTCACGTGTAAATTTTTAACACGTGAAATTCGAATTGTAATAACAATTNTAAAATTCATATAGGATGCTATATTTGCATCTCGTATATGAGAGATCTCAAATACCCCCCTAGTTGAAATTAAATTTATATTGCGAAAAAGGTTTATTGTAATTTAAGTATACATTATTATAAAATAAATATATTTATATATAAATTACTAATGTGATATACAGAATATTCCATATGTTCCGGACTGGCTGATTTTCTCGAAAAGTATGCATTTTTGATAAAAATGTTTGAGACAAAAGTTGCAGGATATAAAATGATGTATTTAGTGACGTTAACAGTTTGATCTTGAATGGCATCGTCAAGGTCAGGTCAAAGTTATATCAATTTTTTTAAACAAAATTCCCATTGTTTTGTTACATATTCTTGTAGCCGATATCAAGACATGTCCAAAACACTAGTTTCAAATCACTTTTTAATGAGTATTTCCAGAGTTATTAGTCCTAAATGTTTAAGTTTCGCCGGCATTAGCATTACTCAAGGTGAACCACGTGGAGGTTACTCGATCGGATTTACACTTTTTTTGTGTGTGTGTGAGTGTATTTAAAAGTGTAGGTGTTAGTGTGTGTTATGACAGAGATAAAGACTATACGGTTTTTCACTTCCGTGGGAATTAACGACTCCAAACCTTATGTGTACAAATTTTTATTTTTGTTTCTTTGTTTATAATAGATGCTTAACTTGGTTACCTAGTTGTACTTCTTTATAGTAAGCTAATCTAAAGTGCACAATGGTAGATAATAGGCGTTGCAGTAATACTAGAACAAAAACGCCGGCGGTACTAAAACTTTGAGGACTCATAACTCTGGAAATACTCATCAAAAATTTATTTAAAATTAGCGTTTTGGAAATGTCTCGAAATCGGCTACAAGAATGTGCAACAAAACAATGAAGAAATTTCGTTTAAAAACATTGATGTAACTTGACATGACCTTGACGACGCCATCCAAGATCAAACTGTTAACGTCACTAAATACATCACTTTATACCTTGCAACTTTTGTGTCTCAAACATTTTTCTCAAAAATGCATACTTTTCGAGAAAATCAGTCGGTCGGAAACATATGAAACTCTCTGAATACTTTAGAATATATGTCAACTTTATTATATGTATGTATTTTATTACATATTCTTTTCGTATTATTACATATTCTTATTATATATATTTTTTGCAGAAAAAATTAAATAAATAGAATGTGTATACTTTTACATTTAAAAAAGTAGTGAAATTACTTTACAAAATAGTCCTTACAAAAGAAAAAAACATACGCCAAGTACATAAAACTTACAAAACCGTATTTTCTAAAATATTTGATAGAAAGAATTTTTTTATGAGTCTTTTATACGCAGTTTGCGCATAACTACGATTTGGACGCTAAATTTTTGTACTTTAAGCTTATTTATCGAGCATACGACTTTTAAGCAGATTTGTCACAAAAACTTGCTATAAGATGTCATTACATTTTTATGATTTTAATAAGTCGGCTTTTATTGTCAATCTGTCGTCACATCTACTTTCAACAAATATTGATTTATTTGAATTTGAGTTTAGTGTAATGTCTGTCAAAAACATTTGACAAAATCTTTATTTTGATAAACTTATTTTAATTCAATTCGTTTATTATAAAAATGTTTTAAAAATTGAATACAAATACTAAATCATTTTTTCTTAAATTGACGCTACGAGAGTACTTGGCTAATTGCGTTAATTTATCTTTTTTTTTGTATATATAGAAACACTAGATGTTTATATAGATTTTATGAAAATATAGTGCTTACTTTTCAGACAAGTATTTAATACACGTGTTTTGTATATACGTTTTGATAAAAAGACTTGTTGTTATAAAACAGTTTAAGAAATAGATTTTTGTAATTTTTATATAGATTTTATGAAAATAGATATATATAAATTAGTATTACTTTTTAGACAAATATAGAATAATGTTTTGATAAAGAGACTTATTTTTAACAAATTATAGTTGTTTTCAATGTACAAACATTGCAGTAAAATAAGTTTTTAAACTATTGTCAAGCAACATACGTGACACTTCTTGAATATAAATCAGTATTAAACTGGACTATGGACGCAATTTTGATTCATAATTAATTACATGACTTTTCTTTTGCAACTACCTACATGGCATAATTAGCGACGAAATTAATTATGCGCATACAACAATCGGCAAATATTCAGAAAAATGACGCACCTTCGGAGGTCAATGAGCTTAACATATTTTGTCAAGGACACCTTCCTGAACAACAATCTGCAACTTTAGCCGTCGCTCGTTGTTCGTTAAAAAAGTATACCCGGGAAAAAATGGATTAAATCTAAATAGATCTAATTTAAATCTAACAAGATAAAAAAAATGGAAAACTAGATCTAATTAGATCCAAATAAGATCTAAATAGATATAAAGTAGATCTAAATAGATATAAGTAAATCTATGTAAATTTACACT
>NW_018023012.1:0-2623 GCF_002006095.1 Pseudomyrmex gracilis | reverse complement strand
ATATACTGATAAATAAAGTGTAAATTTACATAGATCTATTTATATCTGTTTAGATCAACTTTATATCTACTTAGATGTAATTAGATCTCTTTTTCCATTTTTTTTATCTTGTTAGATTTAAATTAGATCTATTTAGATTTAATCCATTTTTTCCCGGGTAAACAAAAACAATATCATAAATGAACTCTTATTTTCCGTTACCGTGTACGGTTTGTTCGTGTTGTAAGCTTATAGGCAGGAGGGGCTGCGTCCCTCTGCAGCTCCCCCTTCACGAAAAAATGAAGGCATATAACAACATCAATATACACAGTTACACTCATTATACAGTAAATCACAAAGAAACTTTCGTAGATCCTCATACTAATTGTCACACGCAAAACATCGAAAGATTTTGGCGAGATATGCGAAATAATATTCCACGTTTCGGGACATCGGTAGAACATTAATTGAATTCTTCACTTGACACTTAATTGAATTCTTCATTTTTTTGTAAAGGGGTAGCAGGGGGAAGGGGCACAGCCCCCCTGCCTACACGCTTACAACACAAACAAAATGTACACGGAAAATAACAGTTTATTGCCGCAACCTCTTTTCTTTATAATTTTTTAACGAACAACGAGCGACGGCTGAAAGTTGCAGATTGTTGTTTAGGAAGGTGTCCTTAACAACATATGTTAAGGTCATTGATCTCCGAGAGTGCTCCGTTTTTCTGAATATTTACCCAACAATCTGGCTATATGCTCGATTTTTTACTGATTACGTAAAACCTAATCGTATAGTAATACGCACTTACATTATTTGTTTTCTTTAATTACATATTTATTAAAATCAAGATTTTTTTATTCTTTTCGTGCTTTCCTATAGGCTTGATTTGTATTTTAACTAAACAAATTTATATAAGTTTTTAAACTAATAAATATATATGTGGTCATGAGAGCCGTTCGCTAGGTGTTGTGCGGAAATTATACGTGTATGTACATACATATATACGTGTTTACGTGTAGATTTTTACACATGAAATTCGAATTGTAATAACAATTCTAAAATTCATATNGGATGCTATACTTGCATCTCATATATGAGAGATCCCAAATACCTCCTAATTTAAATTAAATTTATATTGCGAAAAAAACTCCTCGGCCAGGAGTCGAACCTGGAATCTCCGGCTTTCCGTGCCGTCGCCTTTCTTATTCGGCCACCGAGGCACTTGGAGTTTGTCTCGCAATATTCTTACATACATATTCGAAAAAACGCCATCATCAGTTTGGAACCTTCGGAGCCTTAAAGATTCTTTAATTGTATAAGTTTTTAATATAACACACACTATAATTGCAATGTTTTTAACAAAACGATCTTGTATAATTTAAAAAAAAAATTACCTTTTCAAAAAAAGTAAAAAACGCACTACGTACACGCGCAACTCGTATCTCTAAAAAGTATTAATATATTACTGTGCTACATAAAAACTCTTTCTCTACAAAATCTATTCTAGAAAAAAAAAATAATATCAATAAGTAGCGTTAAGTAAATTTGCACATTTATACATCGTATCAAAATAAAATATTAGAAAACTATAAAAATAGCTTTGCGTGGAAAGTCTTAAATCTTGTCAAATTTTACATCTATAGACTTCGCTTTATGTAAAAAATCGAAAATTCTTATATGGAATTATTTTCAAAATAAAAAATATTACATAAGAAATAGAATACAAAAAAATTTATCACGGCTGCACCAAAAGGTATATTGAACTAAAATTCAGTCTGATGTAATAGCTACTCAATAGCTTTTTTAATTAAGGATACAATTATAAAGTATGTACTTTTCGAACTCTTTCGATAAAATAACATTATTTCTTTTGACAAAAATCATCTAATAATAATTCTCAAAAATATCGAAAATTACGTGAGTGCTCTATTGAATAAAATGAAAATAATACATTACTTTTATAATTATTGCTACACTTGAAGAGCTATGCTAATTGATTTATTATGAAATTAAACTTCCATATGTGAAGTGAATAGCCTGCGTGTATGTGCTCTATCTTTTCGGTGTCGCGCCAAGTTTTTTTACATTAAATATTTTTTATTTTGAAAACAGTTCCACATGGGTTTTCGATTTTTGGCCGTTTTTATACTATTTCAGTTTGTATTGTAACAATGTATAAATATATAAGATTTCCTTGGCGCTACTTTCTGATATCATTTTTTTCTAGACTAGATTTTGTAGAGAAAGAGTTTCTATGTAGTATAATAATACAGTAATAATTTTTTTTAGAGATACATGTGGCGCGTGTGCCTATTTTTATCATTTTTTTAAAAGAAAAGTAAAAATGTCACTCTCTTTGTAGAATTTATTACAAATAGTCATTTTGTGTATGTTTACTAAATTGTTTTAACTAACTGTTTACCGTGTAATTAAGTATTGTATATATATATACAATATATATATATATATAGTATTGTATATATATAGGGGAAACCGGGGCACAAAGTAACATCCAAAATAGATTGTAAAAAAAAAAAATGTACGCAATATTATGTAATATTAGGTACATTATATAATAGTCACATCCTTTAGCTTTAAGAAAAAACAAATATTATTCTTATATATCTTTACACAAAAG
>NW_018023011.1:13571-15871 GCF_002006095.1 Pseudomyrmex gracilis | reverse complement strand
ATCACGCGTTATAAATACGAAAAAGCGCGCCTGCACACAGGTGCATGTAACATAGACGTATATACACACAGTGAATAAAGAAAACTTTTACGAGTGAACAAAAATACAGTGTGAAGGTTAATTCTTTCCCGCTGACCACAGAACAATATTAAGAGGGTATTTGGGATTTCTCATATACGAGATGCAAGTATAGCACCGTATATGAATTTTAAAATTGTTATTACAAGTCAAATTTCACGTGTAAAAATTTACAAGTGAACACGTATATATGTATATATGTACACGTATAATCTCCGCACAACATCTAGCGAACGGCTCTTATGACAGAATATATATTTATTATTAGTTTGGAAACTTTGGAGCCTTAAAAGAGTTTTTGTTTAAAATAAATATACCTCCCATTTTTTTATAATCTTTGAAATTTGTGATTATATTTACCATAAGATGAGTAACTGGTTTTATACTATTAAATTTATCAATTGATATTGTATTACATGATACGTACTACGTTGTAATCCGTTTCCATTATGTCCTATCTATAGGAGCTGTATTCTCAATTAATTCAGGATTCATTCACTGATTCCCTCTTATTACTGGTTACGCTCTCAATAATGTTTGATTAAATATTTAAGTTTTAACAATATTTACTGTTGTAAACATAACCATTTTTCTTCACCATTTCTTAGGACTTAGAGGGATATCTCGCCGATACAGAGATTACCCTGAAACATTTATTTCATGAATTATTATTTAATCAAAGTGGTTTACTTATTTCAATTATAAGATTAATTTTACTTGCTTTTATTAGGTGAGAATGTTTAGCATCCAAACAAAACATTATTTTTATATTCCACCAAAATTTATTTATTACCTGAATACCATCCTAGTCTCCTATGTTTCATAGTTACAATAAAATTCCTTCAACAAGTTAATTTAATATGGCAAAAAAGTGCTATTGTGTTAAATACCATATAGGAAATCTAAATTTTTATTAAAAAAGAATACATGAATCATAGGCCTTCAAAATTCTACCACTCTTATCTACGATATAAGAATTGTTTTTCACGACTTTACAATAATAGTTTTAGATGTTAGTACAAAATTAATTTTTTAATGTATATTATTATTCTGATACAATAATCTTACTAATTAATCTTTCCTAGAAAAAAACAGTATTGAAATCGTATGGACTAGTTTTCGTACGATTACAGTAATTTTTATTGTTATTCCATCCACTAAATTGTGTATTATACAGATGAAATATTAATAAACAACATAAACAGTAACGCCCTAAGTCAGCAATGATACTGATNATACGAATATTCTAATATTATAAACATAGAATTTGATTCGTTTATATCACCCGAAAACAATTTTTCTTTCAGCCTATTAGATGTTGACAACCGTTGCGTTATTTCTTTTAAATACCCTATTCAAAGATGAACCACATCTACAGATGTAATTTACTCATAAACTGTTCCATCCCTAATAATCAAAATAAATACCTTAGGCCGATTTACCTTAAGCCGACTACATCAAAAAATAATCTAAATAAATTAACCTAGATTATTTTGTAAACAATGGTTAGAAATTTGCAGCATTAACCACAGATTTATACCTATTGTTGTCGAATGAACAAAAAGTAAAAATTTTAAAAAATAAGGTATATCAAACTCATAATTGGGTTAGCCCATATAGTAAATTTTATTCAATTAATTACTGAAAATGTGAGGTTTCATTTTTTAAATTAACTTATAGTAAAATAAAGATTACTTTTAATGTAAGAATTAGTTCATAAAAATATTAAAGTGTCAATTTTAAAATATTCAATTTAATATTCTTATATACCAGAGATAGGACGTTTACTTTGAATACCTTTATTATGCTTAACCATATTTATTATACTTATTAATTTCATCAATTCATTTCTCTATTATAATTAGTTCACAAACAGAAAAAAAAATTTTTTTTTAATCCAAGTATAAATGATCTTATTTATACTAAACTAGCATCTTCATACTTACTCGCAATGCCCATAAAATTTAATACAATTAATATTTATAATAACAAATTTATTTAGAGTATTTGACCTTTTAACATCTAACTCATTTTCATTAAACTGAATAAGAAGAATAAGTTCTATTTCAATATTTCGAATACCATTTTGATTAATTCCATCACGAATATATATAGTAATTAACTGAATCCTTTTTTTTATTATTAAGGAATTCAAAGTTCTTATCCAATACTTTTTCTCTAACATCATACTTTTATATGCTACATTTTTAGTTATCTTATTC
>NW_018023011.1:10763-12306 GCF_002006095.1 Pseudomyrmex gracilis | reverse complement strand
AAGCACATTCTGCATAACATCCTGCAAACGGCTCTTACTACCCGATATTTTATTTATTAGTTTAAAAGACTTCAGAGCCCGAAAAAATTTTCTTCTTGTTCTTTATTAATTTAAAATATTAAAGGTCTATACATATAACAAAACAAATATAAATATTTATGTAGATCTAAAATAAAATAAAAAAATAAAATTTTGACAAAGTATAAAAATATATTACTATCCCAACAACAATACCAGTTAAGCATGTTTTTAAGTTAATTATTTTTAATAGAATATGTAAATACACATAAGAAATATCAAACAATATAACTTGAGACATTAATGACCCAAAAATCACTCTTATAATCAATAAAATAAATCTATACAAATTTATTTTTCTCCTACATGTAAATATGTACCACGAAGAATAAAAATTAATTTGTCCAAAAGAAATATAATACAGTAAACGAATAGTAACCTCATAGTAAAACACAAAGATATAACTTTTATAGTTACAATTACTAAAGTTACTTTTTTAAAATATATAATCTCTATAATTATGTCTTTAGAATAAACTCCGGCTATAANAGGAACTCTACATAAAGAAATTCTAAAAATATAAAATCTTATTACAATAAACGGAATAAATTCATTTATTTTCCCATAAAAACGAATATCTTGATTATTTGATANTAAATGAATTATAGATCCAGCACACAGAAACAATAATGAATTGAAAATAGCATTTTTGAATGAAAAAATAATACATACTTAACTCTCAGTATTAAAACTATTATTATTAGCCCCAGCTGTCTTAAAGTTGATATAGCAATAATTTTTTTCAAATTAAATTCAAAATTAGCTATTAAACCAGCTATAAATAGAGTTACTAAAGAAACAATACACAGTAAGTCAGAGAATTAAGTTATTATTAACAATTCATTAAATCGAAGGAATAAATACATTTTAGCAGTAACTAAAGTCAAAGAGTGAATTAAAGAAGAAACAGGATTAAGAGCTGTTATAGCTTGTAGTAATTACAAAGAAAAAGGAATTTGAGCCCTTTTAGTAATGGCCACAGTAGAAATTATTATTGTAATTAACACAGTATTGCTTAATATAGTTTATTCTCCGTAGGATAATATAAACCTAATACACATTAATAACTCTCCAATATTAACCTGGTTATATAAAACAATTACTATACCAAAATTATATGAAAAATAATTATTAAAATAAATTACTAAACAATAAGAAACTAACTTTAAACCATACCACCCAAATAAAAGACTAACTAAATTTAGACTTAACATTTTTACACCTAGTGATAAAATAAACAAAATTACTATTATATAAAATTGAGATACTGTATTACCATCCTTTATAGAAACCGTACTATATAAAGTTACCAATTTGTTTTTTTATCGTCAAATAACTCACACAACTTACAGTCTTATTAAAATTTCAAATATTAAGATATTAATAATCTTTCTTTTATTTAATTTCTTGTTAATAACATTTATCCACATTAAAATAATTTTGTGATCCTTATTTGTAAACAACT
>NW_018023011.1:0-10310 GCF_002006095.1 Pseudomyrmex gracilis | reverse complement strand
ACTATACTCAACAAATCATAAAGTTATTGCAATTCGTTACTTTATATCTGCCATATACGCAGGTATGATTGAGGCATAAATAAGAATAATTATTTGAAGTGAACTTGAACTATGCGGAGCAATCATTAACAATGACCTACTTTATAATTCTATTGTAACAGGACACGCATTTATTATAATTTTTTTCACAGTTATGTCATTTATAATTGGAAAAATTAGAAATTTCTTTGTGCCTTTAATGATTGGGTCAGCAGACAAAGCTTACCCACATATAAATAACATAAGTAATAAATATATAATCGGTCATNAAAGCCGTTCGCTAGGTGTTGTGCAGAAATTATACGTGTATATACATATACACGTGTATATACATATATATATATATATATCATTTATATCATTGTGATAATTTTTATTGTGTGCTTCACATTTTTCTTATTCTTTGTTAGTAAATTTTTATATATCTATATATATATAAATACCTTACTATATCTGTATTTAAAACTAATAAACGTCTTCTAGACCTCTCATATATTTACCGTATAGAATAATCCTAAAAAACAAATTCCATGTAAAATAATATCCATAATGGCCCTTAATTACGTTAATATTATTAATGGAATTAAACTTGCTAATATCATATTTATATAAANTATAGATGGATATGCTACCAACCACTTTATATCACCTTGAATTATTCATAAAAATCTTACTATAACCTTTTTAATTATTCCTACCTTTATAATAAACATACAATAATCTACACTAATCTTCAAACTCCACATAATACAATAAAACTCGTACCCCCTCAACTTTAATAAAACAGCTGCCGAAATTATTGAATCGTATACAAGAGCTTCAACGTAAGCTTTAAGCAACCAAAAATAGAAAATGTAAATAGGAAGTTATATTAAAAAGGCTCCTGTAATAATGAAATAATTGTATCAACCAAATACCTTACGTCTTAAAACTTCATAAATGAAAAATGCAAAAATCATATTTTCACGAATAAGAACATACATATAATATAGTAAAAGTAAAAAATTTGACAACATATAAACCAACAAATAAAAAGAAGCTCTTAATCGCTCAGGGCTAGATCTCCAATACACAATTATGAAGTACGTTGGAATAAGTCTAAACTCAAAGAATAAATACCTTAATATTAAATTATTTATTGTATTAAACATTAGAAGGATTAAAAGCATTAGTAAGAAAATAACAACCTTAAAATTTAAATTACCATCATTCTCTGAACTCAAATATATTAATCCCAAAAGTTTACAAAGGTATTATAATTAATGAATAAGATCTTTTATCCAACATAAATTGATCGAATCCATAGTAACCTACTCTATTTGACCCAAATTTATAAGATATTAACATAATTAGAACTCTTAAAAAACACAATACCCAATTAAACCTTACTATAGAAAAGTTTAAACTTAATGGAGTGAAAAACATGAAAAATAAAATTAATTTTATCATAAAAATGTGATTAATTTATAAAATAATATATAAAATATATAAAATATATAATATATAAAATATATTATAAAATAATATAGCATTTTTCTATATTATTGTACAAGTAAAAATTTAATTAAAACCAACATTGATATACCTACAACTCTTTCACACAACCTAAAACCTAAATAATAAATTAAATAAAAATCCAAATCCATAGATAAAAGTTCTAGACCTATAATCAAAATTATATTTAATACTATTAGCTCAATCAGTAACAAAACAATTAATATAAATTTATAAAACACTATTAACAATTAAAAAAACAATTAAAATTAATAAAAAACAATAAGTATAAAATATCACCTTAAATGTATTTTAAAACGTTTAAGTAAAGATTTATAGTTCGAAAAAAACTACAATTTTGTAAATTGTAACTAAAGAAGTCAGGTTTAACCTACCAAAAATAATAAAAAACAAAAACCTTAATGTTTACACCTTTAATCCTTAAAATTAATATTCGGAATTTAAAATTTTATTTTAAATTAATAATTATATTATACAAACAACTAAATTATACACAAATTAAAAGTAACTTTAATATATGCCCTTCTAATTACAACAATGATCTTTATGATATAAAATAAATTTCATCCACCTCATCTTATCTTCCTATTAGTCTTGTACTCATTAATAATTTGTGGAAACTCATCCATACTTAAAAAATCGTTTTTATACTCAATCATTATATTTTTAATTATAATTAGAGAAATCCTTATTATTTTGGTATTGTGCAGNTTTTTACGCTGAAAACGATGGTGCAAACCGTTTTTTTGTATTTCTTTTAGTTTCTGAAATTCTAGTTTTGCAACTTACGGATTGCCTCCTGGTTCTGATCTGAGTTACTAAACTGATGACTAACGGTAACAGAAACATGATGATAACTCATGCGGGGTGATAAATTACTCAAAAACTTGGTTTTTGGCAATTGTTAAATTACCGACCGTGGCAAACGTTTAAGTATGGTACAATGATGGTACTGGTACTATTACAAACTCTGGTATTTGAAAGGAACGGTAGGTATTAGTAGAACCCGTTACCGGCATGAGTTATCTATTAACTTTGTGTCTTACGGGTTATTTTACTGTACTCGCATCTATTCGAAGTTTACATGCTATGATCAAGAAGCGCAAAGCCTAAAGGCGGCGAATTTAAGAAAGACTCTTTTGACCAATCAAAACACCTTTTGATTTCTAACCGGGTTTTGGAATTGAGTTTTAAACAAGACTTACCGAGTGGTAGTTACACGGGTTTAAATAGCTAAAAGAAGTGATAAAGCTACTGACCAATTAAATCGTTTCTCGATTTTTTGACCATTTTTCTGAACGTACTTTTGAGAAAGATTTAGTGGACCCTACTTGCAGGCGTTTAGAGAGTCTAAAAAGTGCAACAAAATTATTGACCAATCAAACGCGTTTTACTAAACTGGTTAACCAGTGAAATTTCTTTTTCTTCTTTCAATGTTTTAAAACATGAATTTCAAGAGAAGGTTAACTTGTGACCGGTGTTCTTATTGAATTTGGTCGGGTACTCACGTATTACGCCCTGATCCACGGTCGCAAGGTAATTTTCCCTCCAATTACCAAGGTACTAATGTCCTTCTTTTGTTTCAGGAGTTCCGGAACATCTACGAGTCGGGACAACGCTTCCAGGATGTCGGGAACGGTGCGGGTAAGTACATTTAACACACAGTCTTTTTTCCTTAAGCAATATAACACTTGTCTTTATTATATCACTACGGATTTTGTCTTTACATAAAATTACATATATATGAACAACTTTCTTTCTTATCGAGCGTATTACGATTTTTCCTAGCTCATCTCTCGCGACGCATCCGCACGTTGTGAGCTTTGTATTACGACTGACTGCTTGCGGCGCTGCGTGCCTTCTTCTTCGTTAGGCATCTACTCCGCCGCCGCGAAGTAGCGCCGTTTGCGCACGCGCAGTTTCCCTGGCTACAACCTTAACTTTGGACATAAGGGCTGTCGCTTGGTGTGTGTGTTATGTGTGTCATCGTTGTATGGATGGTGTGTGTATGTTTTCCTAAGTTTGTGTTTGAGTGTATGTGTAGTGTGATCTAAACATGTGACCTAAGTGACGAAATTTGGTATGTGTGATATGTGTGTGTTAACTAAACTCGTGATGTGTAAATTTTTTCTTATATGTGTGTTTAAGTGTATATGTGTTATGAGTGAAAGGTGCGACTTAAGAGCTACTATTACGTGTGAATGTTGTGTGTGTGA
Organism: Pseudomyrmex gracilis; assembly: GCF_002006095.1. Taxonomy (NCBI): domain Eukaryota; kingdom Metazoa; phylum Arthropoda; class Insecta; order Hymenoptera; family Formicidae; genus Pseudomyrmex; species Pseudomyrmex gracilis. The sequence goes on along the minus strand of NW_018023011.1, from coordinate 6,540 downwards.
CGTATGTATGTTTGTCTTATTCTTTTTCCCTTATCCTCAAAGTTTGTGCGTGTACAGAAAAAACCTCCTAAATTACGTGAACTAACGCTCCGCGTTGTCCCTACTTCACGCTCCGCTGCGACCTTTCCTACACAAGGTTAGCGTACCCGCTTTACAAAATAAAACTACAGTTAAAATCACGAAATAAACAAAAACAGTAATCAACGCAAATAAATGATACAGGCAGCACTCTTGTGCTTACACTTTTACGCTTAACTTTGCTACACAAAACAAAATAAAACAACTCGGTTACACAAACTGAATAAAACAAACGAAGTACTATAAAATAAAATAAAAGGTCCATTCGTTTATCACAGACAACGCTTCGTTCCGCTGTGTGTTCCCCCTTTAAGTGTCGCCGTTTTCCTTTACTCCCTCAGGCTTCTTCCCTGGTGATATTGGTTCGTATTCCGGCGACTCCAGCTCCTCTTGTTCAACCTTAACTTCCTGTGCCACCTCTGGCACCAGTTGAAATGCCCCCTGAAGTTCGGGTGACAAACTTGGCGTAGTTGCTACGTGCTGTGTTAATTAGTACGGCTAGTTTTTGCACTTCAGCCATTCAGGTTGTTTGTCACCAGGCAATCAGCCACTTATATGGTTTTACTACATGTGACCAATTTCCTGAACAAATTGTGAAGGAGGCAACAGTTGTTTCGACTTGTAGGCGTCTAGAGACTTAGAATTGACATAAAACTGTCTTGACCAATCCGATGATGTTACGAGTTTTTATCCAACTTTTCGGCCAAATTGTAGAAAAGAATTACGGGAGATGACTTACAAGGACTTGACAAGTCAAAATCTACGATAAAATCATTGACCAATCAAATTGGTTGTTACTAGAAAGACGACCAATCAGATTTTGTCCAAGTTTACAACAGGTAAATTTTACTTGTAAGCTAACAAAACGTGTAGTATACGTTAAAAACAGTTATATGAACATAATGAATGCAAAACAACAGTAAAAACGACACTTGCAAATTTGGTAGGTACAAAAACGCGACTCGGAGTAGTAACTTCTTAAGTTAAGGTGATGACACAGTGGTTTGGACCGTAGTTTAACGTCTTTGCGGACGCTTGACAATGGAAGATACTACTGACAATACATGGTAACAAAATAACATAAGAAAAGAAAAAAAAGAAAAAAAGAAAAAGGGGTAAATCGGGTCAACCGGGGCTCACCATGTTTACGGACGTAACACTTTATTTCAGCTCCCGGTCATATCGTTATCCTCCGCCCCGGTAAAACCTCAGGGGTGACCAAATAGGGAGGGCGTACGTCCGGCAGGTTTAAACGGCCGCAAGACCGTGACCCGGCTTTTGGAACGTAACATATTAAGTATATTATGGCTTCTCACGCGTCAGTCCTATACTTAAGACAAGAGAGGTGCGTCACGAGAGCTCGCTTGTCGTTTCCTTTCGTTTCGTAGACAAAGAAAAGTGCTTACAAATGCACCCTTGTCACCTTCTTTTAAGATATAAGAGTGATAGAGGTGCGACTTGATTGCATGCTTCTTCTGTGTATCTGTTTCTAAAAGACACACTATCCAGTTCCTCCAGCCCGCCAGAGAAAACGTCGCACGCGTCCGGGAAGCAGAAACTATCAGTTGAGAAATTTAAGAAGGAATTACGCGCGTGATGGACAATTTGACCCTTTATACTTACAGACAACCAACACCCGGTCGACAAACACGGCAGGACGCGACGTGAACAGACTTCCGCGTTCAACAAATACAGGAGAACATTTTGCTAGGTCCTTTCCGTGCGTTACTTATAACAAGTATAACAAACGTAGGGAATCATCGCATTATTATTAGACCAAGGTGGAAGTTAATACAGCTCAGCGACCCAAGGTTGCTGTACTCGGCAACAATTCCGCCATCAGACCCGCGAGTTAAAGTATATACAGAGAAAAGACGAAAAATGTTGTATTCAGAAAAGAGAACTAAGAATAAGTAATTTCGCTATTTTGGAGACTACATAAGTCGGTAATTCTCTCGGTACCTAAGTCTGGAAGTACATCGGTAATAAAGTAGCGGTCGGTAATCCAAGAGACAGTCGGTAACTGACGGTAATCGCGCAATTGTCTTTAATTGTTGGTAACTGTCGGTAATCATACAACAGTCGGTAATTGTCGATAATTAAACCGCAGTTTGTAACGGTCGGTAATCAAATAACAATCAGTAACTGTCAGTCCAGACATCAATTCACGACCAAAATCCTCATTTTCCGCCCCGGTAAAGATCAGTTGGCTGACCAAAAATGGAGAACGTACGTTCAGCAAGTGTAAACGGTGTCGTTGAACCGTGACTTTGCGCACTTGGACGGAACATAAATAGAACAAAATTTGGTGGCAGCGGTGTGAGTTACTGAGAATATCGCGAAAAAACAGCAGAAAAACAGAACAAGCGTTACGTCCCAGAGACCGGGTCACGGTCCTGCGGCCGTTTACAAAATTAAAATATATACACATGTATATGTATCAATTTTATTATATAATAATAATTATGTAGTAAAAATGTTATATACAAACAAAGTGTTTTTTTTATATACCATATTTTGAAAACAAAGCATTTATGTTTAAAACAAAAGTTGTTAGGTTTTTACGACAACGTAGCAACAGATATATATCATATTACATATAAGATTCAATACATACACACACACACACACAATGTATGCAACTTGCTAAATAGTAAATAACATTATTGTAATAGTAAATAACATTAAATGTCATCTCTAACGTTCATAAGATATAATAAAAACCATTATTGATAGTTTGCTACTTAAGATGCAATACAATATTACCGTACTATTTCAATATTATACATAAATGTAATATATTGATTTTATTATTGTAATATTGTATTGTACAATAAAATAACTAATATTACTACTATATTGCAATTTTACTGTGATCTTTCCGTATTATTACGTGCTATGTGGGATCTTACATATAATACATAATTATATACTCAAAAACAAAAATTTAACAACCGTGTTATTTAAATAACGTCATTATGACGTCTTACTCACTTCTTTCAACTGACGTCACTCCACAGACCAATAGTTACATCATATATGACGTATACATATGACGTATATATTGACATCATTGTTATGACGTCAAAATAATGTCAGATTTAGGTCATAATCACTAATTAGTGACAAAAATCACGTATATTTACGTTATTACAACGTCAGCTGGTTGCTTGGATAGTTTTAAATGTCACTTTTTATCTCCAAGGACGTAATTTGATTGAAGGTTTGAAAGTTTAGTATTTAAAGTTTTTAATCGTTAAAGTATGACCTGAAAGATTGACCCGGAAATATTCAAGACAATTCGAATTTTGACTTAGTTTATTTGTATTCGCAAACTCCGTACTTAGGCCGCTAGACTACTGAATTAGTCAAGATAAAATTTAAATATAAAAACACGTACTCTTATTTTAAACATTCGATCAAGAAATGCACCATAGAAAAATTAGTGTGTGTAATCTGAGATTGTGTATGCCTATAAATTTGAGCAAATATACTTTTCTGTTAGTATAACGTATAGAAAATAGAAACATAGAAGTATACTACATCAAGTACTGATTAGTATACGCACAGTATGCAAGTATAGTACATATTGTTACGTCCGCAGTGGCGGTTCAACTCTGTCGCCGGTCTCCGCGATTCTCACTCACACCCGCGATCAAGAAAGGACGTGATTTCTCGTTAAAGAACTTTATTACAACTCGAAATACCACAATAATTACAGAATACAGAACCAGATGTTCAAACGCGTCGTGACAGTTCCGCAGTCGCGATTCTTCTCTTTTCCTTCTCTTCTTTTCAACAACCCGTCGTCGCCCGGTAACCGACAGTCACACCGATCGCGCGCCGTTCACGCGGCTNCCGCGACACATACGCGGTGACCCCCGCGTAACACTGCCCCACTCCTCTTCAGATCGTCGTCCCGACGATCAAAGGAGGTCTTCAGTCTTCCTGCTCACTCCTGAGCTGCTGCTCCAGGATCTCGAGCAAACTGGCCGAAGAAATTCTTCACGAATAACTTCAATTTCCGGGGCTTCAATAATTCCTCGCTATAAACTTTGATCTTCGGACAAGGGGGGGAAAACTCACGTGGACCCATCGTCCGAAAGGACACCCCAGATCCCCGCCTCGGCATTTGCCCCAAGACCCACGGAAAACCACGCTCAAAACCGTGAGTAAGGCGGACTTCTAATACGGTGTTTAAAACGCGACGACTCGATGCGAAGCAAAAATCCCCCGACGTCCAACGACGAAACGGAAAGATTCATGGTAGCAACGGAGTAAACACTGGAATTAAAGAAAAGAAAACGAGTAACCAAGCTTAATTAACATAAAAACAAAAACAAACAACAGCAACCTGCTTACAAAACAATACAAACAACACAAAAAAAAACAAAATAACTCAACGGCACCGTGGAAGAACGTAGAGAGAACTCCACCATCCAAACTACCACAACGACCACCAGCGCGCGAGCACCTCCCTCCCAGAAACCCCGCGACCGCGGCGTCAAACTACGCGAACGAAACACCTCCGTCCACCCCGAAATAATACGAATTTCCCCGACCAAGAACCAAAAGCGTCACGCAGCCAAAACGGAAGAGCTACCCACAACTAAGAACGAAAAGATGACCTTCTACCAGTAGAAACCAGAAACCTCGCACAGAACCAAGAAAAGCTAAACAATATGACAAACAGCCCTCCCAGTCGCGGGACCCGGAGCAGAATCAGCAACGCAACGCGCCCCTCTCTCTCTCACACCAAACCCTGGAGTTCTCNACGTTATTCTCGGCTCAATCTTGACTACCCCCGTCCGGAAAACAAAACCATAAACGACTCGCCTGAATCACCTCGCCGCAACCGCTCCCCCAAGCACCAAAGCTCCTCCTCCCGCCGCCGCTCAAAACTCTTGAACTCCTCTTCCACCCGCTGTCGGACAAAATTGCCGAACTCGTCTACTCGCCGACGAGACAGCTCGCGTCCGCACTGCTGTCCTACCCGCAGCTCACGTTCCCCTTTAAGAGTGGATTGCAGAGCCGTGGACTCCATCACTACCTCCCCTCGTCCGCTCTCCGTCGCCGTTGCCTTCGTCGGCGTTTCACCCGCTCCCGCTGCCGCCTGATCACGCGCTCTCCTCGGCGAATGTACCAGAGCCATTCCGCTGATCTTTCAAACTCGATCTCTAAAATCCCGGACGAGCCCCCAAACTGTTACGTCCGCAGTGGCGGTTCAGCTCTGTCGCCGATCTCCGCGATTCTCACTCACACCCGCGATCAAGAAAGGACGCGATTTCTCGTTAAAGAACTTTATTACAACTCGAAATACCACGATAATTACAGAATACAGAACCAGATGTTCAAACGCGTCGTGACAGTCCCGCAGTCGCAATTCTTCTCTCTTCCTTCTTTTCTTTTCAACAACCCGTCGTCGCCCGGTAACCGACAGTCACACCGATCGCGCGCCGTTCACGCGGCTCCTGCGACACATACGCGGTGACCCCCGCGTAACAATATGATTTTAATAAAACACGAATGATTCTTTGTATTTTACCTTTTTTGCGTCAATTGACGATGTGATGTAACACATATAGTCTTTCGTACGTAAGAATACGTATTATATATAAAATTATTATTATATAAAATTATTATTTTATGTAATATTAAGTACGATTATGAAATAGGTTAAAAAGCTTATAATTAAACTTGTTGTGTTTAATTAAAACAGTGGCACTGTATATATTTTTTACGTAAGTAGTTTAAAGAAATAAATAAATAAAGAAATAAAATAGTATATTTTTATAGGTAATTTAAAAGATAGTGGAAAGTAATTATTACAACACACATAAATAATCAAATATAAAAATAAAAACACAGAGTCAATAGAAGCCTCACCTTGGGTGTCGTAGTAATATTGTTTATTTATTAGATACTAACGGTTCAAGACCTTTGGTTAAGATCATCTTTAGAACTAAAGTGTTTTCTGAGCAATATTAAGAAAATATCTGATATTACACTTTAATAACGAGAAAAAATAAGTAGTCAATAATGATTAATGACAATAACACACAAATAATTTAAATATATAATTGAGTAAAAGTATTGTGTTTTCATCACAATAATTTTTTTCACATAAGTTGTTTAGGTAAAGTACTATCTATAAAGTTATACTTTGAAAGAGTTTTTCCGACAAGAAAAGCACAAAATATAAAGTCTAACCAAAACGGTACTTGAGAAATCAGTTTATTATGTATGTAATAAAACAAAATACGTTTCACTTTTAATAAGACACATAATACATTATTGTTGAATAAAATTGTTTAATTTCTCAAAAATGCATCATAACAGAAGTTTTGATTGAATAGAAAGAATTTTAGATGTACAATATTATAGATCGAACAAACCGGTTAATACTTTTTACCAAAAAGTGAAAAAAATATATATTTATATATTTACCCATAAGTATATTTT
>NW_018023010.1:17090-21231 GCF_002006095.1 Pseudomyrmex gracilis | reverse complement strand
GTAGTTTAGTACATGCGTCAAGCTATTTGAATGCCAATTGCGACATCTGCCAATGGTACTGAACGGAGGGAATATCAAATTGAAATTTGTCCGGATTTTGGCGACGCACCCTGTATATGTGTATGCATATATATGTATATGTGTATGTATATGTAAATTTCACATATTAAAATGGTATTAAAGTTAATTTATTATGTATATAGTTTTTACAATGTGGGTACAATTATGTGTAGGATTGGTAAGATAATAAATTTATCGTGGTACAATATTTTATAAGCTTTGATGCAAATATTTTGACAAACCTATGATTCTATATATCTGTTTTGCCTTACTGTAACTATTTCTAAATGTTGATTCCTAAATGTGGTTCGCATGATATAAGAAACAAATTTGTATTATAAGGTTTTGTTCCTATAATATATAAATTTATTATCTTGATTTTTAGCGATATTAAGGACGCAGATGATAGTATTATCCTTTAATATAAGGCAGTTATTTTTATTATTGTTTAAATAAAATAAAACAATTTAAATAAAATAAATCTAAATACAATATTTTATATTCTTCTATATATGTAATCACGTTCATGACTCAATGGACCATTTTTATGATCTCTCTCAAGAAATCTTTTGTCACGCACTTCGGAGCAGTTAATACAAAAATTTAAGTCGTGAAGTCTTTGATCAGTCTGTTGAAGTGATTTATCTTCTTTTTGGATTAAGTTTTTTTTTTTATTAAGTTATCAATGTAGTTTTAGTAAGAACGGCTACAAGTTTTTAAATTATTTCTAAAGTGGAAAATATAGGCCGATTGGAGTCTAAACACGGTTGTTAATGTGTCAGATAGTTATGAATTTATTATTAAAATGTTATAGACGTTTTGACTATCATTTCTGATTTCAAAACTTATTATTGTATAGATATATTGAGAAGAAACCGGAACTACGGTCGAAACGTCTGTAACATTTTAATAATAAAGTCATAACTTTCTGACACATTAACAACCGTGTTTAAACTCCAATCGGCCTATATTTTTCATCTTAAAAATAATTTAATATTAAAATAATCTATACCCTTATAATATTACAGTAATATTCTTGATATATCACCTCAACATTACTGTGATATATTATCGTAATATTACTGACATGCGATTCGGCGGACATTTTATTATTACTGTGATATTACAGTAATATTACTATGATATTTCTACTATATTAGAGTGTAATATTGCAATCGAAAAACAATATTACTGTGATATTGCAGTAATATTACGTGCTATGTGAGATTTAATTTTATAATATTTTGTAACATTTATAATATTATAATTGCAACGTATATTTTGACTAAGTTACTTACTGTTTCAGATAAAAGTATTAACAAAAAACTTACTGCAAACGAGCGACAAACAACATATCTCACAGAAAACTTCACTAAAAATATTGAGACAGAAAATATCTATGAAAACGGTATTTCTTTTTGAAAAATATTACTTTAATTAAAGTATCCGTTAAAATTCTTGGCTATGTAGAGCCTATGCAGGATGTTGTGCATTGAATAATACAACATTCATGTTTCGAAACGTTTCGACTTTATTTTTAAGTCCTTATCTTAAACAAAGTTTTTAAACCATAATATAATTCATTTTACAATTTTTTTTATTATAAATCCAAAGCTCTAAACAAAAAACTTATTTCTCATCAACTCTTTAATATCAGACAAGTTAGATCTATCAATTTTCACGTTAAAAATACTAACAATGTTATGACTAAGAATAGAAAAACAATGGAATTTCACAGAAATTTTGACTTCAGTTTCAAGCTTTTAAAAAATGATGTTACGTCTTGGAGACTCCACGGTCCCCTTTTTCCTGCGACGCGACGCACCAGCGTATACCGAACCCTTTTTTTTGGTCAATAATAATAAATAACTCGAACGGGTCTCCTATCGTTTGGAAACTTAAAACTCTAGACGATAGGAGAACAAACGAAAATTATTTCGGCGCCCGAAAAAGATAAACCGCGCCTTTAGACAACTATTCGAGCAGCTTTTCAAACAAACCCGGATATCTCCGGGTCATGAAAACGCCGGTCATAAAAATTAGAGCGGCTGGCGCAAATAGAAACTCCGGCATTTTTATTATAAACAAACAACAAAGGGTTTATGCGGCGTGATCGAAAAGACAATACTCTCCCTTTTTCCTTCCCCGAAAAATCGGACGAGGCGATCGAAGCAAGGGATCGTCGCCGATTGGCGATCTCGGAAGTCGCCCGACCGACTAATTAACAAATAGGAACCAGCAAAGCTCAACTGAGTTCCCGATTAGGAGAGTCCTCGCTTACTCAAAACGATATATAAGCCAGGGCTCTCGGAATCGGAAAACGGAAAGAACCGCGCCGCGTATCTGAAAAGAGCCGCAGATTTCAGTGACTGAATAAGTGAGTGCCAGTGAGTGCAGAGAGCGAGATCCCAGGGCATCGACACCGCCGACCTGCAACTCCGAGCTAATCACAGCGCCGCACCAGCCTCTACTGAAAATCGACACCACCAGTAGCAACAAATAGTAAGTCCACCCACAAATTTTAATCGGGAGTTCCATCACTTAAGAATCCAACTCGAGGTTAATACTCGGAACCTATCAGAGACGCATAATCGCCTAAAAGCATTGCGAGAGTATATTATTTTGTTTCTCCACAACCAACTCCTTGCCTGACCGCCCTCGCCGGAAGAGCAGTTCGCGACTCCAGTCGTGAATAGCGTCCGACCGAGAAGTCAATTCCTCGTTTGACCATCCTCGCCGGGAGAGCAGTTCGCGACTCCAGTCGTGAATAGCGTCCGACCGAGAAGTCGATTCCTCGTTTGACCACCCTCGCCGGGAGAGCAGTTCGCGACTCCAGTCGTGAATAGCGTCCGACCGAGAAGTCAATTTCTCGTTTGACCACCCTCGCCGGGAGAGCAGTTCGCGACTCCAGTCGTGGATAGCATCCGGCAGAGAGAGAGAGTTAGCCCTTTTTTTTTTTAGACTACCCTTCTTTGATTAAGTATAATGTCGGCAAACCGAAAACTTAATTCCGAATATTAACCTCATTCACACTTTTGCTGTCAATAATAATTTGCTAAGAGAACCTCCCGTTTAAGTGGAACCCCACCGTTCGCATTCCAACCGCCGGCACTGGCGGCACTGTCAAAACTAAAAATTGCGACAAGCGGCAGCGCTCGCAATAAACGAAGCGGAGCCGACCAGGCCCATTGACGCCACCCCTCCTCAGACATTAGGAGACAATCGCGACAGCCACGGTAGCAATAAAAACTCCATTGATACGCACACGAATCAATCTCACGCGTACTCACACTCACCGACGCATTCGCAACACACACACACACAGACACACATACACACGACGATTCGTGGTATAAAGCTCCCTCCTACTCGCCGATAACCCCCGATCCTCCCGCAGACGTTCAATCCTCCCCTTGTTCGCCCGCGAACAATCCGCCCCCTTCACCTCTTCGCTCCCCCTCTCCAACGTGCTTCGAACCCGCTCGTCCTGCGGAAAATCCCGCGGATCTGCAATCCGCGCCGACTTCTCCACCTCCTCCTCGCTCTCCTTCCCCTGAACCATCTACATCCAGAAATAAACCCGCGAATGATGAATCCTCTGACTCGACACAATCCACCACCCCTCCGCTCGATCCTAAATTTCAACACTTCCTCCGATTAGCCTCAACTTACAAAAAAGCAAATCCGGAAAGAATCCCCTTTGTCCTTGACCCTCTAACAACAGATCCTTCTGACATCTTCCGGGTGATAACCACCACTCCAGCCAGAAAACTCCTCCCAGTCAAATTTCCTTATATAGATGACATCCGGTTAGTTCCCGTCCACCATTTTTATACTATATTCCCCCCTAGTTCTGTCAAAATCCATGAAATAATCAAAATAGATCTGAAATGATCTTGTTACGTCCTGGAGACTCCACGGTCCCCTTTTTCATGCGACGCGACGCGCCAACGCATAGCGAACCCCTTTTTTTTAATAAATAGTAATAAATAACTCCAACGGGTCTCCTGTCGTTTGGAAACTCAAAACTCCAGACGATAGGAGAACAAACGAAAATTATATCGGCGCCGGGAAGATAAAC
>NW_018023010.1:9514-15840 GCF_002006095.1 Pseudomyrmex gracilis | reverse complement strand
TGTGAAATCAATCTAAAGAATTATTCTTTGTTATCCTTCTTTCCGTATAACCCACTCTCACTTCCTTGTTAAAATCGCCAGGTCCCGTCCTTGGTAAATGAGATTTGCGTCTCAGACCTAAAAAGGGACCAACGAGCGCGTGTTCGTTAGACAGAGTAAGATCGGCGTACGCCGTTGACCTGTCAACGAACATAAACAAACTCGCTCGACTCTCTCGCAGCAGGACTTCCGTGTCCACTGTAGAGAAAGATATGGAAAACGACGCGTTTACTGTTGCGTCACACCACAGCCCGACCGTATCCATGGGCCAGGACGTAACAATCTCTATACCACGAATCGGCGCCTTAAACATGCACCCGACACAGTTACACCTGTAAAACCCCGCCGGAGGCCCCTCACACACATTCTCGCGACACCCATACACACACACACACACATATATATATATATATATATATATTCCCCCTTTCTCGCCTCCGAGCGATGTAAAATTCGCGATATCACATTCTAAAAATTGTAACACCAACCCTTAAATGAATAAATTAATATTGTACGCATCATAATCTTTTCCGTTTAATTAAGACAACCTCTCATCATTCCACATCCTCAATCAATCGCACGGTCTTGTTCTTAGTCCGTGGAGTTAATTCTCCAGACTCAAAAAGAGACCGACGAGCGGGGCCTCATAGGATAGAGTAAAATCGGCATACGCCGTTGACCTATCCGTGAGAGTACACAAACTCGCTCGACTCTGTCGCAGCGGGATCGCCAACCTGCTGTGCGGAGATAGAAAGAAAAACGACAGCTCTCTGTTACTCCACCATAGCCCGACCGTAACCGTGGGCCAGGACGTAACAATGACAATAATTTGATCAATATTAACATTGAACCACAAAGGTTCCAATTAAAAGAAAAACTTTTTAAATTTGAAATTAATGACAAATGGTTTTTCAATTTAACTGACAAAACTATTCCAGATGATGTCGTACAGCTTGTTCAGTTGGGAGATAAATTTTGTCTTCCAGTAAATCACATAAAAAACAAAGTAGTGATTGAGACAATTAAAGACATCGAGAACAACATTAGGAAATTAGATCCATTATCAAAAAATAGCATACGTAATCAAACCTCAATCCATTTAAATAATTTCTTACTTCATTCCAAACCATTAACTCAGTTTGAGAAAAGTTTAATGTTTAAGGCAAGAGCTACTAATAATTTTATCAAAAATAACCCTGACGTTTTATTTACCAGGGCTGATAAAGGAAACATCACAGTTGCGATAAATAAGAATGAGTACATAAACAAAATCAATTGTATGTTATCAGATAAAAATACTTATTTAACAATTGATCACAATCCTATTCACAAAATTGAAAAACAGTTAAAAGATATATTGAATCGATGGCACAACAAAGGTTTCATTGACAAACACACTAAATTTCAGTTAAATTCGAGTGATGGTCTACTACCAAGGGCATATGGTATTCCTAAAATATACAAAGAAGGTTGCCCTTATAGGATCATTGTTTCCACAATTAATGGTCCCTTGCGTAATTTCGCTGTTTTTTTACATAAAATTATTTTTAAAAGTATTCCTAACTCACCGTTTTTTGTTAGAAATAGTTTTCAATTGAACAATGCTGTCGACGGAATGGATTGGAATAGTGATTATATTCTTTGTTCACTTGATGTGGTTTCCTTATTTACTAATGTTCCGGTTGAACTCACTATTGAGAGCATTTCTGCTAGATGGAAATTCATTCGTTTACATACAAAAATTAGTAAAGATGAGTTTGTATTGGCTGTACAGTTTACATTAACGTCGACGTATTTTATTTTCAATGACAAAGTATATAAACAGACTTTTGGTACTCCAATGGGCTCTCCCATTTCACCAATTATAGCTGACATAATTTTACAGGATCTTGAACTAAAAGCCTTAAACACACTTAAGTTCAATATTCCTATATATTTTAGATACGTAGATGATATTGTTAGGTCAATACCTAAAGATCAAATTGATTTAGTAGTGAGCACATTTAACTCGTTTCATTAAAGATTGCAATTCACTTGTGAATTGCAAAAGGACAATGCCCTCAGTTTCCTTGATATTAAAATCATAATTGATAATAATAAATTGATTTGTGATTGGTTCCACAAACCAACTTATTCTGGACGATATTTAAATTACCATTCAATGAATTCTCTCAGTCATAAAATAGGCACTATTTACTTACTAGTAGATAGAGCCATTTTACTTTCACATCCAAAATTTCATAATAAAAATTTAAATTTCATAATCAACATATTGATTGATAACAATTACCCTATACGGTTAATTTTTAATACAATTAATAATAGATTGAGGACATTGTTCACTAGTAAATTAAACAATCACATCATAGAAACAACTTAATATGAAAATGAGACTGCTAAACTTTTTTTCGTATTACCGTACATTCATGACTATAATTTAAAGTTCAACCACATCAAAGTTAACAATGAAATCATTACACCAGCATATCGCAATTTAAATCGATTGTCCAAATTCATAAAAACACACAAAGATTTTGTTCCAATTAACAATTAAAGAAATGTAGTTTATCATATCTCATGCCAACATTGTGAATCTGCATATGTTGGACAAACTAAGCGTCAACTCAAAACTAGAATAAAAGAACACATGCATTATATTAAGACTGGACAAATTGAGACATCGGTGATTGCTAAACATTGTATTGAGACTGGACATAATTTCGATTGGAAGACAGTTAAGATATTAGATAAGGAAAAAAACTATTATAAACGACAGACTTCGGAAATGCTATTCATAAAGAAACAAGAGAAGGGGTTGAATTTGATGAAAGACACTGAGTCTTTGCACGATACATATATCCCAGTACTTGATAAAGTTAAATGTAGAGGGCTTTGTGTCGATCGTTGATTTTGACTTAATGCTCTCAGAACTAGTGTCAATTTGTACTTTGTTCAAGCATGACGTGTAATTGATACTCGAATTTGTACAATTTTCTATAGTTTTTTATTGAGTTTGTTGACATACTTAATGGTTTTTTCTTTTTAAATAAGGTATGACATTATAAATAATGTTAAATATTTGGTAATTCTTTTGTGAATTTTACTGATTGTAATTTATGTTAATAGAATCGATTGATAAGGACTTAAAAATAAAGTCGAAACGTTTCGAAACATGAATGTAGTATTATTCAATGCACAACATCCTGCATAGGCTCTACATAGCCAAAAATTTTAACGGATACTTTAATTTTTAAAAGAGAGCCTGAGGTGACTCCTCATTTCTTCACTTTATTAATTTAATTGTTATATTTTATAATGATTAAAAAATATTTTGTGTATTAAACATATATATGTTTATATGTATACATTGTTTAATGCACACATGTACCCAGCAAACAATTTAATTGTCAGATGTCGCGATTTTGTCGCCAGACCAAATCCATATTCATCTGTAGGATATAGTTTTGGTGACCATGTTACGTTTTTTGTGTCTGTGTGTTAACAGCTTTGGCAGCACACAAAGCATGTTTTCCGTATTGTAGCGTTTCTGCACACAGTTTCTGTTGCCAGGTTTGCGCAGTCAGAAATTGTTTGCTGGGTACATGTGTGCATTAAACAATATATACATATAGACATATATATGTTTAATACACAAATACTATTTTTTAATCATTATAAAATATAACAATTAAATTAATATTTTTCAAAAAAAAATACAGTTTTCATGGATATTTTCTGTCTCAATATTGTTACGTTCTGGGCCTTCGGTAACGGTCGGGACCTTGAGGAGTGACGTAACTGACACACGACACTTGCGTATCTACTCCCGGCGCAGTGACCCAGAGAGATATGAGAGTCAAGTGCGCGGGACAAGCGAGATTTCGGTGTTGTAAACAAGCCAACGAGTGTTTCTTGCTATTGCTCGTTCAACGGCTTCTCGCTCGTTGGTTCCTTTTCGAGTCTTAGATGCAAAACTAAATTACTCGGGACGGAACCTGGCAATCCAATCAGAGGATGACAGGAATGAAACAGTTACGTGAGATCCAAGGGTTAATTAAGTTTAATTTTTATTTTAAATGCCACTCTATTAACATTTTTATTTTAATTAATCCGTGTATTATAGTTTACATATAGTAACGATCCTGTTTCTACGAGTGTAAATGTCTATGTACGCATGAATAAGTGTGTGACTGTGTATCTATGTATACATGTGTGACTCAGTCGTCCAAAGTTACTTCTATTATTTCTTTAATTACTGCTGAAAGACGAAGATAGAATCGATAGAAATATTTTATGGAAACTTCGCGGACTTCGGGGAAACCAGGAAATTTAACTAGAATATTGTGATCGGAAGGGAAGGTACTAACGGCATGACGGAGAGAGTTTGGAAATTTCCTTCGGAGATCAAGAATTAATTCATTCTTGGAGGGAGGAGGGTCGGCGACGGGAAAAGAGTTAGCAAGCAATATAAAGTGTGACAATTGGCGAGGTAAAGGATCTTCTTCATCTTCAGATTGAATGTCGGATTGGGATGATTCAGGAGGAAGAGAGGGAGAATAATGAAGAGAGAGGAGGGGTAGAGAAAGGATCAGGAATTTCTCCAGGAGCTACAAAGGAATATGATGGAGATTCTAAAAGAGGTGATGGAGACGGAGGAGCTAGAGAAGGCGCAGGAGGCGGCGGAGGAGAAACGGGAGGCGACTGAGTCCGGTGTAGAGTCGAATGTGTCTGTTGTAAATTTTGATAATCGCTGCTTATTTGTTCTTCCGGGTTATTATTATTCTCGTAGATTTGTTGGTTGTTGCGGCGGTTACGCCTTGTTATGATTGCGTTTCGAGATTTTAGATACTTCCGGGGTTCCACTTAAAACGTACTTTAATTTTATTAGCTAACGCCGAATAAATTTACGACTAACCTCCGGAATACGGTTCAGCTTACGTTGTTTAGCACCATGGCGGACGAACCGGAAAAGAATGTCGGCAGCAGCTTGAAACGATTCACAAGACCGTGAGTCGCTAATCCGACAAGAACGGAAGTCAGCAGCGGCTCGAAACGACACACAAGGTTGTGAGTCGCTAGTCCGACAGGAGCGGAAGTCGGCAGCGGCTCGGAATGACACACAAGGTCGTAAGTCGCTAGTCCGACAGGATCGGAAGTCGGCAGCGGCTCGGAACGACACACAAAATCGTGAGTCGCTTGTCCGACAGGACAAGGATCGGAAATGAGAAATGCCAGCTCAACGCAATTAAATATTCCGGATGATAGTCGCCTCAATTGAAACAGAGGATTAAGGTGTAACATTCAATATGGAACTACCGGTTTTCTTATCGCACTATTTATTGTGTATATTATTATTTTGACTTACTACTTGCTGCAATTCTTCGGTGAACAGTCAAATTTTCGCCTCGTCTAGAACTGCGGAGTAGGCAAGGTGGTTCAGCTCTTGACCCGGTTGCCCTTTGTCACGACACTGGCACAACCTGTCACTATCGCACCAACTAGCGCACGGTTAATAAGAATTTGCGACGTACTATATAGCAGACTGTTAACTGAATGAAAGGAAGATTGTTCTGTCTTCGGCTCTGAGTTCCAGCTTTTATACTTGGTTCTCCGGCCTCCAGACATTTGGGTTTTACCAATCACACTTAGATTCTTAATCGCTTCTTATTATTTAGATTAAAAATTGGATCTTGATTCGTAGATCCGCACAAGCAAGAGCGCCAATCACTGGCGTCGGCCAAATCGGCCTAACTATCTCTTGTTTAAAACTCGCTATTGCCTTGCGCTATCATGTTTAAATTTGCACAACTGACTACTGACTTGGTTTCGATTTCAACTTCCTTTCCGGAGATAAGAGGATTTTTTATTTCCACCCGCCCGATTCGAGTTACCCGCCTCGGCTGCTGTGCGAAAATTTTTATCACTCTTTGTCTTACTGCGAGTTAGAAATCAAATCCGTTGGCTCGTCGTGGCAATACTCCGCGTCTAAACTGATTATAATTTAATTATCGCCACTGCCCAGACGGCACATGATATCATTTGATTGTAGAATGATATCGTTTCTACGTCAGTTTTGTGATATCATGTGATATTACATCCCTGAAATATCACACAGATATTCTTCTAAGAATATTAGTACTGTTTTTTTTCAAGCATATCTCAAAGACATCGCTTAATGTATAGGAAATTTGAATGCAGTGTATTACACTCCCGTGATATTCTTATGATATTTGAAATATTTATTGATGATATCACAAATCTTCGCACAATATATTTTGCGCGAGATA
>NW_018023010.1:0-3900 GCF_002006095.1 Pseudomyrmex gracilis | reverse complement strand
TTGTTGAATTGTAAGATTATTCAATTTTTCAACTAATTCAAAACTGTTTGCAATGTGACTGTTAGCATTAGGTATACTTTTAAGAATTAATTTATGTAGATATTCAGCAAACTTATGTAAAGGGCTATTAATAGTAGAAACAATTAATCTGAAAGAATTATCATTTTTGTGAATTTTTGGAATCCCATATGCTCGAGGTAACAAACCATCACTAGATCTGACAGATTTATAAGTTAATGATAATTAAGATGTTACAACAAGTCATATCTGTATGCGGAGTTGTTAGCAGAAAGGTTAAGGGGGGAGATGGAGGAAAAGAAACTAGTTCCGGAGAGTCAGGCGGGGTTCAGGAGGGGGTACGATGGATAACATTTATGTAATAAATTACCTAGTTAGCAGAAATTTAAGTAGGAAGGGTGGTGGGTTGATTGCGTTATTTATTGATTTGAGGGCGGCTTTCGACACGGTCAATAGGGAGACTTTACTAAGAGCGATGAGGGAGAGAGGGGTGAGAGAGGGTTTAGTGGAAAGGTGTGGGGACTTATATAGGGAGACGAGAAATAGGGTGGCGGCAGGAGGGAAGTGGGGAATGAATTTTGGACAGGTAGGGGGGTGAGACAGGGATGCCCGTTGAGCCCATATTTGTTCAATTTGTTGACGGCGGATATGGAGGACTATTTGGGTAGGAACGGATGGGGTGGGGTAAAGGTAGGAGGAAGAAGGGTTTATGTATTGGCGTATGCGGATGATTTGGTGTTGTTAGCAGAGGAGGAGGAAGGGATGAGGGGAATGATGAGATGGATTGAAAAATATCTGGCGGGATAGGGTTTGGAAGTAAACGTAAATAAATCAAAAGTGATGAGGTTTAGGAGGGGAGGGGGGAGGGAGAAAAAGTTGGAATAGTAGTGGAAGGAAGAGAGATTGGAGGAGGTAAGGGAATTTAAATATTTGGAGTATGTGTTTCAGAGAAACGGGGGGAGGGAGGCGCAGATAAAAGAGAGAGTAAGAAAAGGGGCGGCTGTAATGAGTCAGGTGTGGGGGATTGGGAAGAGGAAGTTCGGTGGGGATTGGGGTAGAAGGTTATGGCTGTTCGACGTATTTGGTCAGTGGTTGGATATGGAATGGAGATATGGGGATGGAGGGAATGGGATAGCTTGGAGAGGTTACAAAATAGATATATAAGATGGTTATTAGGAGTAGATTGGAGGATCCCGGGGTATATCGTAAGGAAAGAAGTGCAGTGGGACTTATTAAGGGGAAGGGCAGGGCAAAGGGCCTGGAGATTTGAGAAAAGGTTGGAAAGAGGAAGGGGTAGCGAAATAGCGAGGCTATGTTTAAAGGAGATTAGGAGCAGAGAGGGGGGTGGAGAGAGGTTGTCTGAGTGGGAAAATGATAGGATAAAATATTATGAGGAGAGGGGAGTAAGGATAGCGGAGATGGAGGAAAGTAGAGTGGCAGGAGAATGGAGAGCTCAGTTGTTAATAGAGAAGGAGAGGAGGATGCAGAGTGAGGAGAGATGGGAAAGGATTGAAAGTTCGAGGTACAATAGATGGTACAGGAGGATTAAGAAGAAAGGAGTGCCAGGATATTTAAAAAAGGGATGGAGAGAAAGCAGATGTCAGAGGATGACTAGGTTGGGGAACGAGATGAAAGAAGGTAGATACTGGAAAGGGGAGAGGGAAAGAGTGTGTAGAATGTATGGAGTAGTGGAGGAGGGTTGGAGACATGTGTGGGAGGATTGTGGGGTATGGGGAGCGGAAGGGAATTGGGAGGACATGATTGAAGTGGTACTGGGAGAGGAGGGGAAGGGTAAAGGATGGTTAAGGAGGCTGAAGGAATATAAGGGAACGGAAAAGGAGATAGGGCAGGAGGTGGGAGAGGAATGATTAGAAAGGGAGGGATGATAGTTGAGTGAGTGAGAGCTGAGTGAATGGATGTGTGAAAAGAAGTGTGTAATTATATGTATGTATGAAGTGAAGAGAGTATGGGAACCAATGGCAGAGTAGCTGGATAGAGTTGACTGCCGGAAAGAGAGGTCCGCATTGCGTAGAGTAGGGTAAAGCGATTGCGTGTGTGTGTATATAGTATTTTAGTTTTTAAGTTAGATGTAAGGTTAGTTGTAAGAGTAGATGTAAGATTTTTTTTGTATAAGCTTTTGTAACATTAAGGGGAATCAATAAACAATATCTAATTTAATCTAACAAGTCGTATTGCAACAAGAGCTGTGCATGACTGATTAAAATTTTGAAAAGACATCAAATGGTCAACATCATTTGATGTCTTTTCAAATTTTTAATCAGTCTTGCACAGCTCTTGTTGCGATACGACTTGTTGTAACATCTTAATTATTATTATTCATCTTGTTTGTACGAAGTTTTGTTAAACAGCACATATTTAATTTGATAAAGACCTAAACCGAAGGTTGAAACGTTCTTATGCTTCATTTATATACATCATGAATAAATAATATTACTATCACATATTCGCACAACAACACCCGTGTATTTAGTTTCAACTGCCTGTCACATTGGAATTTACATATTTTTGGAACTATGTGTCCTTTCTTTGAATTATTTACATCTAAGATTACAGTCAGTTACGATCTTTAGGACCGGAATACCGTTCCCACGTTGCAAAAAAAGGGGACCGTAAAGTCCATGACGTAACAATATTTTTAGTGAAGTTTTTTGTGAGATATCTTGTTTGTCGCTCGTTTGTACTATTGACAGCTCACTAGAATTCGCTCTACTCACAAGCTAACAGACGCGAGGGATAAGAGGAATCGTCCGTCCGCTCTACCCAATCTCCTCTACTAGGTAGGTTCTGTCGAGGCGGTGGGGATATGCCCACAAGCAAGAACGCGTCCGTGAGCTCACACGGTTCTCGCTTGTGGACATATCCCCACCGCCTCGACAGAACCTACCTAGTAGAAGAGATTGGGTGGAGCGGACGGACGATTCCCTTTGCCCCTTGTGTTTGTTAGCTTGTGGGTAGAGCGAATTCTTGTAAGCTGTCAATAGTACAATCTTGTGGCATTTTACGTGTCATTATGGCTTTATTGATACAAAGCTTTGTTCTAAATTTAGTAGGCTAAATGTATGATTGTTCATTTGGATTAAACCATACTTCAGGTATTATTTGTAATTTTTCGATAAATTCCACAATGAGAAATCCATTAGTAGTACTCATTTTTTATACAAAAAATATTTTCTGTAAACTACATATGCATATGTATAATATCTTTAAATTATTGCAAAAATTGATATAATACACGAAACTATATTGTGTGATTTAAAGCAAATACATTTGAATCATTTCCATAAGGAATTTTCCGTGCTTTACATAGAAAATCTGCAATAAACCAGACAAATATTTTATTTAATACTGTCATCATTTTTATACCAAAATCACTAGATTTACAAGGTAATGTATATACATCTTTTATATGTTTCAATTTTTTTCCAATAAGGAAAATCTCTTTACTTTTTTCTTGTATTATATTCAGAACTAAAATATATTCTCCGTTTTTCAAAATACAACAATTATTACTATATTCTTTACAAGATATGATAATGTTTTTAATTGAAATCATTAGATATTGTGATAGAATATTAGAATTAAAAAGAATTGGACCATTATTATGTGAATATTTACATACATATATTTCTTTATTATAATCTGTTTTTGAGAAAACACAATTCACATTAAAGGTGATTGAGACATATTCTCAGGTTCGAAGTAAGATTAAAATTTAAAAACCAAGATCAAGTTGGGCAGTTTGAACCAGTTGCAAGGTGTTGTGCAGTTATAAATAAAGTTAACAACGTAGTGTTTTTTATCCAAACGTTTCGGCTTTATTCAACAGCCATCTTCAGTGGATTAAACTGAATACAAAATATG
>NW_018023009.1:11116-19305 GCF_002006095.1 Pseudomyrmex gracilis | reverse complement strand
TGTATTTAAGTTAGGCATTCCATTTTCATATTGATGCATTAATACAAATAAAATTTTTTCTTTATCATAATTAATAGACGGCACACTATGTGGGACAAGCATTATTTGGATATTATGTGCCCGTTTGACTTTGATGGTCGAGGTGGAGTACTCGCTCACGCGTATTACCCCAACGGAAATCTCAACCATGTCTCTGAGATACATATCGACAATGAGGAACAGTGGCACGTGCAGCTCACTGAAAATTGATGGAATAAGGATCATCTGTTGCACACACTGACTTATGAGATCGGACATGCTATAGGAATAGAGCACAGTCCACACGACAATTCGGTAATGTATGCATTTGTGCCTGTTAAACAGTGGTCTGTTACGCTCAGCCTAGATGATGTTCTGGCTGTGCACAACCATTATGGACCTAACCCAAATGCGCCTGAACTACCACCGGTCTCCACATTTGTCCCTCCGACGATCGCACCGACTACGACGACAACAACGACGCCGCAGCCGCCGTTGCCGCGTAAACCCAAGCCGCTACCACCTAGGCATGTGTGCAAAGTGCGCAATCCCAATGTAATACTTTTGTTGAAAACTATTACAATCATTGCGTATGATAAATATGTGTATATAGCCTCTTCACACTGGGGCCCGCATATTTACCCACATCTGTTGAAAAAATACTTGCGCTTTCTCCCATCTAATTTTACAAAGCTGGATGCGGCTTATCAACAATCATCCGGCGAGCTTGTGCTCTTCGCCGATGGTTATGTGTACTTGGTTTCCAATCCCAGTTTACAATTGCAAGACGGTTAGCTGCGCAGTTTCTCTGAGAGTGGATTGCTTAGCGATGCCGCCATTAACACCGCGTTTCAATCTTCTGTGGGACACATCTACGTCATATTCAACAACGACTTTGTGGCCGTTGTAGATGATTGTAACGTGAGGATTAAGGAATACAACAAATTGAAACTAACGTTTCCGGGAGTTCCGCCAAGTATGTCGTTGGCCTTCCGTAATGCAGATGGCTTTGTGTACTTTCTGTATTCCGAGAAATATCTTGCGTTCAGCGAATTCACCAGTTTTATGCACTCTGCGGGACCTTTTAATATGCGAGTAATTGATATACATTGTCCGGATATAAACATCTTATACAACTTAAAGTCCCTAGTTTCTCAACTCGAAAAGTATGAACACGCTCTTCATTCAGAGTAGATATAATATGTGTGCGCGGTGAGAGTAGGGGAAATCGCTTTATTATTTTATGTGAGGGATATATAAACCGCTGCATGACAACCATACAGTCAGTCTTGTTGTAATCGTCCAGTGTGCTACGGGTTGTCGATCTTTCTCCTCTTCGCAAAGAACAGCTCAACGATGTTTTTCTCGATGGTTCCGATGAAGCAACAACAACCTTCCATCGATCTTCAGCGCGAGCCCCAACGCAACGGCGTGAAAAGAAAGAAGTTTGATCAAGGGTATATATTTTTGTTTTGCTTTCTTTTTTTCTTCTATTTTTTTATTCACGATAAAATCATGGTTTTTTAGTTTTCTTATTCACAGACAATGCAATGGTATCCAACCCACACCAAATATATTAGACGCACCGGCACATCCTACGCGGATACTGAGTCGCAAGTACATATTAACCAAGACGGGATATAAATATTTTGAACTCGGCATCGGTATCTCATCCAAGGACGCATCACCAACTATTGATGTAGCTTTTGGCGACAACAATGGGAACTAGGTGCTTTTGTTGCCAGAAATGTGGAACACGTTGTTGGACAACAAACGAGTCATCACGTTGTATTTGTCTGGGCAGAGCAACGCGCAGCCGTCGATTCTTGTCGACGATCTAGCGGTATTGTTCAGCTTGATAAACAACGCGAAGATCATACGTCTGACTACAAAAACCAGTCGCATATTACTGTCCCACCAATCGATGTGCAACTTGTTCAACTTAAAACATTGCGTTGCTTGCATCGTTGCCTACTTAAACAACGTTGTTATTTGCGTGCAAGACAGATTGTCGCGGTATTTTACGATCTTGTCTGAAACATCAGATTTCGCGAGCTTTGCAACTGCTGTCGCACAGAGCGGTTACTTCGACGTCAACAATATTGTCGATTGTAAACTGATGGCTGTATGTTACGGTGTTGCTCCTTAATACACATTATTATTGTTTAACTTTCATTATGTCATATTATTTTTACAAAAAATAAACAATTGCTATATTCTTTAATAACACAGTGTTTTTTGTTTTACATTCCTAACAATATGCGTTCTATTACATCCTTTTTGAACCACTAGTCCTCGAAACATAAACACATATCTAGGTTGTTACTTGTTCACTTTTTCTTTTGCTCCTTATCTTTCCTCAAAATCTTTAGGTTTGAAATTGCATTTTAAAAACATCACATCCGGTACGTAACGGTTTTTACGCGGAAGGTATTGCAAAAAATGCGTTATTAAACCGGAAGTGGCTGATCGCTTCGGCGATAAGAAAGAGCTCACTTCCGGGAAATCGCGGTTTTTCTTGGAATTTTTTATTTATTTGCTGCGCAATTTCAAACCGCGCGCTATTTATTTTTAAACGCGAACCGCTTTCGGGAAATTTGCGGTTTTTCTCGGAATTTTTTATTTATTTGCTGCGCATTTTCAAACCGCGCGCTACTTATTTTTAAACGCTACCGCTTCCGGGAAATTTGCGGTTTTTCTCGGAATTATTTGTTTTATTGCGCAATTTCAATTTTAGCAATGACGTCATCCTACGAACGACCTTGAACACTTTCGGACCTGCTCGAGTTCTATTTTTAGCAATGACGTCATTGTCGTTTGTGCAATTTTTCTCAGAATTTAATTATTTTACTGCACAATTTAAAAAAATAATTAAAAGGTACTAGTATTTTAGCAATGACATCATCGACCAAACGACCTTGAACACGCACGAACAAGTTACAAACAATGACGTCACCAATATCTGAAATAAATAGAACACACGTCGAATATTGCATGCTCTATTTTTACGGCTCGCCGATAATTGGCTAATTCCGGTGGGGCCGATAACAACGCTCCGCCGACACCACCTACATTCCTACGTTATCTCATCCGCAACGCCCAACTCCTCAGATCCAGCTCTCATTATTACAAATATGCATCCATTGACTCCTGCTTCTCCCTCCCCCTGTGCGGTTTTTCTCAGAAAAGCTTCCATTGAGTCCTCCTTCCCTCTCCTCCTTCCCTCACGCGGTTGCCCCCTCCTCTCCCCCTCACCCCTCGCGGTGCCCCCTAATTAGAACCCATATTTTAACTACCATATTTTAACTACTAGTGTTCTTATACAAAGAGCTAAAGCTTTTCAGACTGTTGTTAAACTGGGAGCTGTTATAAACAAACAATTGCCACAACGGCAAATGATACAGAAAGTCAAAGGTAAAATGTTTCATTTGCCACTCTCTTTACAAGAGACTTTTGATAAAATATGTTCTAGCACTAAAGCGATTAACATAAATCATAAATTGTATATTTTGGTAAGAAGAGTACCCACAAAATCAAAAGTTATGTGGGAAGAAATAGTGAATGTAAAAAAAGTATTTGACGCTTTGACGTGGTTAAAAAATAATAATTGTTTTTATTTTAAATTATTTTGCCAAGTATTCATGAAAATGTGTTTAAACAAATTAAACAATCTTCAGTTTCTATTGGAAGAAACAGAAATCATGTTTAATGAACACAAATTATTAAAATTAAAAAAATCAACATCTAATATAAAAAGAACAGAAAATAACGCCGACGATAAAATAGCAGTAGGCAATCGTGATGCAATGCTAACACAAGTTAAAATGAGAACGATAGTTATTATGAACAAAATACCATTTATCCTTTATATGAAAAAAAAAGAATAAAACTGCAACAACATTGTTTTAAATGTTGAAAATTCATGATTTATCATTGGATAATCGTGAAAAATTTTTGGATTTAATGTGTTTTCCAGGTTTATTTCCTTATAGTATTAATGGACAATATAAATCTAGAAAAGTAAAACTTCATGACCACAAATTTATTAAATGATGTTTGATGTCTAAACATCACAGTACAGATTGAATCAACAATATTTATTTTATTTGTTAAAAAATGCAAATATTCATCAGTTAAGTCGCGGAATTTATCAGAAAATGAATGTAACAAATGTACGATGTTGGTATACACCTGCAGAATATTTAGAAGCAATGTCTAAAGAAGCGTTAGAATCTACTTTGAGTACAATATTTTCTACACTAAGAAATACGGAACAATATTGGCAAAAACTAAGAAGTAATTTAAATTGCATGACGCAACATTATGGACCTGCAACGTGGTTTTTAACGTTAAGTCCTGGCGAATGGTTATGGGATAATTTAGAAAATTATATACGTGAAGTAAATGGATGGCATAATTGTTCGTTAAGTACTAGTGTACTTGTTGCAAAAGATGCTGTTTCAACGTCGAGATTTCTCGATAATAAATTTAAAGCAATGCTTGACTTTATATGTTCTAAAGATCATCCGATCGGAGAAGTAAATCATTACTTCTGGCAACGAGAATATCAGGGTAGAGGCATACAACATTTCCATGTATTAATTTGGATTAAAAACGCACCGATTATAGGAGAATCTTTTACTGAAGAAGTTTTCAAATTTATTTTACAACATATAAGCTAAAATGGCACATCAAGATATTTCACCGTTATTATATAAACGTGTTAATACGCATCAGATGCACAAACATAACGATTATTGTCTCCGTTCTAAGACACTAGGACGTAAAATTGTTCGTAGATGTCGGTTTGGATTTCCTCGTCCCGTTACTGAAGCAGTGACTATAAGAAATGTTATAAGTTCAATAGCAGGTAGAAAGCAATTAAAACATAGAAGTAGGCTTTACGATCTTCCTCGTAGAGAAAATAAAGTTTACATAAATGAATATAATCCTGTCCTTCTTACTGCTTGGGAAGGAAATATGGATATACAATTTATTGGTGAAAAATCAACATTACTTACTTGGTACATTACTAAGTGTATGAATAAAGCGGGAAAATGTAAATTATCCGATTGTATTACCAATAGTAAAAGCAACCCAAATAAATCATTAGGTAGTTATCTCTGGAATATTGCTATGCGATTTATGCACAACAAAGAATGTGGAGCTCTTGAAGCTGCTGATACAGTATTAGGTATTCCTTTATATGGAACTGATCGAAATACGACTTTTAGATGGCTAGATGTTAATCAAATTTGATATAGAAAATGGAAAAGTCAAAAAAAGATTGAAGATCTTGATAAGGAATCTACGGACCTATTTTATCCGTCTTTGATAGATACTTATTATCCCATGAGACCAAAAGAATTAGAAAATGTGTCTCTTTATGAAATTGCACAGTGATATGATATTACAAAGATTAAACCAAAAAATAAATTTATTATATATTACAAATTAGATAAGGGTTTATATCTTAAACGACGGAAACGTGAATATCTTATTAATCATTATAAATACGATGTGAATACACAACCAGAAAATTATTTTTTTGCATTATTACTCATGTTTAAACCATGGTGAAAACTAGAAGATTTTAAAAACGGATGTGATAGTTACACAGAATCATTTCACAAATTAAAATTACATCTTGTAGAAGCATTACAATATCATAAAAAAAATAGACGAGTTGCGAAAAGCGTTTGAAACTGCAAAACAGTTGGTTGAGGAACATTTAGACTATGAATTAAAAAAACTAAATATTTTGCAAGATGATCCAGAAAATCCAGTAGGTATTCAAAATATAGAAGCTGGTGAAGCAATGCAAGATTTTAAAGATCTTATTGAAAAACCAAATACAGATGTCGATGTATGTGATATGATAGGAAAATTAAATATAGATCAAATACGTGTGTTTGATAAAGTTGTTAATACCGTAAAAACAGATAAATCACCATTACGATTATACGTTAGTGGAGAAGGTGGTACAGGAAAAAATTTCTTACTTAAAACTGTTAAATGTTGGATAAAACAATATCTCAACAAAGATACTGCTATAGCAGCTCCTACTAGTATTGCAGCGTTTAACGTTGACGGCTTGACAGTTNATAGACTATTCCAATTACCTGTTGAACATGGTTTTATTCCTAAATATAAACAATTATCTGATCACGTATTAAAAGTTTTACAAGCAGACTTGAAAACTGTTATTCTTATTGTAATTGATGAAGTGTCATTGATATCTAATTTGACTTTAATGTACATTCATCTTCGATTGTCTCAAGTATTCGACANTACTGATACTGATGATGGTTGGTTCGGTGGAAAACACATTCTTCTATTTGGAGATTCGCTTCAATTACCACCCGTACACAATGATCCTGCTTTTGTGCGTTTATCAAAAAAAAGGTGATAAGTATCTCGGTTCGATGGAAGTCATTAACTTGTGGACTACATTGTTTGATTACGATGAATTAACAATCAATATGCGACAAAAAGAAGATGAATCTTATTACGAGATACTATCAAGAATTCGTATTGGATTAGTGACTGAGTCTGATTGTAAAATCCTTCAAACTAGAATACTATTGTTAAAAGATGTATCTACAAAATCTAAATTGAACGAATTATGTAATTTTATTAATGAATTGCCGTCGAATACCGTTAGTTTATTGCCTACTTGTCACATGTGTGACGTTCTTAATGCAGCAATGCTAAATCGAATTAATGCGAAAGAAATAGTATTAATTGCAGAAGATACGATAGATTGCATCCGTTTCGTACAAAAAAAAGTTGCAAAACTATTGTCAAATCATGAAGATGATACTTCAAGAACAGCCGAAGAGAATTGATATTAAAATTGGAGCAAAAGTTATGATAAGACGTAATATTGATGTTAGCAAAGGTCTTGTAAATGGTACAATAGCTAAAGTAACTTCTGTTGTTAAGGATATATCAAGTAAAAATGTAGAAAAAATAAATCTTTTTTTGTCGTCAAGTAAAGAAGTTTCAATTGAGAGAGTAAGTGTTAAATTTTATGTAACGAAAAGAGCGTATGTTATTAGAAAACAATTTCCATTGTCTTTGAGTTATGGAATTACTATTTATAAGAGCCAAGGATTAAGTTTGAAGAACGCTATAATAGATGTAGGCAATTCTATTTTCAATCCTGGTCAAATTTATGTTGCATTGTCTCGAGTAACATCTCTAGAACGATTGTATTTAATTAATTATGATCCTTCATCTGTAAAAGCTAGTGAAGAAGCTATTATTGAATACAATAGGTTAAAACAAATACATAAACCTAAAACAAAGATGATTCTTGTTTCAAAACAAAAGATTCGTAAAGTAAAAGATAATGTATGGACGTCGTCAAAAGTAATTGCTTCTGTACAAGAACCACATCAAATTGTTCAGAAAAGTACTGGTTAGATTATTCGTGGTTTCCAAAATACAGATACAATTTCATCTTACGCAAATGCAGTATTACAATGTCTTTTGCATTTAAGTATCATTAGAAAACAAATATTTAATTATAATAAAAAGAAAGTTTTATTTGTATTATTGCATCAATATGAAAATAAGATGCCTAACTTAAATACATATAAAATACGACAATATGTTGAAGATGTCTTTTCTAATAATATAAAACGTGATGCAGTAGAATTTCTTTTGATTCTTTGCGCAAAAATTGATTTTATAAAAAATGTAATTGAACAACAAGTAACTTTTACTACACGATGCAGAAATTGTGAATATACAAATACAGTAATATCANATAATATTTTGATATCAATTCCTGTTATTAATTTAGAGAAAAAGAGTTATGATCTTAACAATTTATTAGATGTTATTTTACCTTATTGAAGCAAATCATGTAACGATGTATGTAAAGCTTGTAAAAGAAATATGCTATTAAAAAGAGAATTATCTTTACCTAAAAAAATACTTATCATTCATTTTCTATTCTTATCACCAGATAAAGATAAAATAGTACAACCAAACAAATTTAATTTGCGTGCTGTACCGACAACTAAAGTGTCAGTAGGTGGACAGGTATATACAGGGTGTTTCAGAACTATGGGATCAAACTTCTAGGGGTTATTCAGTGCAACAGTAGAAAACATTTGAGTATAGGGACCCATGTCCGGAAAAGTGTCACTACCGCACTACGG